>NC_050175.1:24244179-24411679 GCF_008315115.2 Sander lucioperca | reverse complement strand
TGACACAAGGTTGCACTTGATAGGATGGGACATGTACGCCCTTGTTAGTTCCAGTATATTAGGGCATGATACCCTGCATAACTCCATTCAACTTCAACCTGAGCAGAGGTCTAATCAGCCTTAGTAATAGAAAACACATTTGTAGGTGTGCAGAGCCTTTAAAGCTGCTGTTATAAATATGTTTACATTCAGAAATGAGCAAATCGTCAGATGTTATGTGAATGATTACGCTTTTGATGATGAACCCACAGGCAATTTCCACTCGTCTTTGTAGTACCGGATGGCACTAGCAACACAGCGTCTTTCAGCTTACTGTTTTGGTTTTAGGGCCTGCAACTTTACTGTTCTGGGACACTCACCCCACTGTCATCATAATTTTTTTTTATAAAAACCCACTGTACACTACCTTCACAGCACCAAACAGCCACAGACAGACACAGTTAGCGATTATCTGGTGAACATAGTGGAGCATTTAGCAGCTAAAGAGACAGATATTTGCCTCAGGTGTTGGTGGAGAGGAAAACTGAGGAGACTTCCTCCGTTCTGTGTTCACCTTTATGAACACAGTTTACAGCTTATGATAACTAATGATTATTTTGGGTGTCCTGGGACTTGGGACACAGAATCAGTAGGCTTTTACCTTTTGAAATTAATCTGTAAGTATTGAATGAGATAATCTAGTGTATTAATGTGGATAACACAAAAGTAATAAATATGGGATCTTTGTAAATTTTGAGTTTTGTTTTAGCAGTTTAGCAGCAGCTTAAAGATGACAGGGCAACTTTTAAATATCTTAAAAAAAGACTTTATGAATGCACACAAAAAAATCAGTATTGCAAAAAAAGGACTAACAAACATAAATGAAGTACTTTGTGAGTACTGATAAGCACCATTTAGCAGAAACCAGTGTTGCATAGTCAGTTTCTAGAAATCCACCAGGGTTACGTTACCCTTCATTTCCAGAGAGCGCTATCCCTGGAGAAGGGGTCAGAGTCAGTCCACATGATGTAAACCTTGGCCCTCGTCCAGCTCTAACACAGCGTACAGAAATTTCCTGGAAAGTCCCATTTTGCCTCACCAGTACAAATCAGTGGTGTCATTTTTCTGACCTAAGGCTGTCCTGAGGATGCAGGGCTATGAACCATCATAGGTGTACTTACTATCAATCACTGGCATTTACCTAACCCATCGCTACCAGACCAAGGATCATAGACATGATGATGAGACAATAGCACCTGAGTATTCCCAGAATGTCCTTTCAGCACCCAGTCATGTTGCCTCCCCTGCTGTTTAAAAGTATTGTGCAAACATGCATTTTGCTCAGTAAAAGAATTCAAGAGTAAGTGAATAAACTGGATTACATGTCAAGCTACTTTTGTCACTGAAAGTCCTTGTCACTGAAAACTGTGACGCAGTGGAACTGGACGCTACAATCCAGAGCGATACAGTTTTTTGCACCTGTATCGTGTGGTTGCATTGCTGTGCAAAATAGTCAAATTCTGGCTTGAACATTTGAACAAGCTGTAATAGATTCCTGCTTGCCTACTTGTGATAAGGAGTGTATCAAGAGCAGGGACTTTTCTGCTGCCTGCGGACAGCACAGATGGAGTAAGGTTTGGGCTGTAAGGTCATGCCCAGTTTGGGAGTGACTGTGGGAATTGTTCCTGGAGGGAACTGAAGATGAAACCTCTGCAGCAAAGTGGTGAAAAATAGGAACATCTCCATCCTGGCCAGCTGTTCGCCCAGGCAGCAACGCCTCCCTGTAAAAGTAAATGTAATTGTAATTAAGACTCTCTCGCACACACACGCAGGCACAACATCTGGCCAACTCATTCAAGTCCTCTGAAATACAAGAAATACACTGGGGAACACAAACACTACAGATGAGGAACAAATGGGTTTAACTGAGGATTGTGGGTGCTTTTCTTCATGCTCTATCTGTATGTCCTGTGATAATGACATTATGAGAACAGGAACTTGAACTCTAAATGAAGAAAACACATTCATCATTTCATTCAGACATTTCATTATCTGTTTTGAATTTGGATTTTATGGATGCTATCACAGATATGGGCAATGCACTGTGATTAAATTGGACTATATGGAAAATTCAAATGTTGTTTTACAGTAAATGTTATTGCTCTGTTGTTAACAAAAAGGACATTTGTTTTATTGTATTCTTATAATGCGAAGGTGGGTTTGGATTTTAAGTAAATATGATGCTGGTATGTATATATGATACATGCAGTTTTATTTTTGTATTTCATTTAAGTGGGGAAGTATATTGCACTGAGAAGAATTAATCCAAAGACTTTAATTCAGTGTATATAAGACCTAATTTCTTTCGATGCACATTCATGTGTGTTAGTTGGATTTTATGTTTTTGTTGATAGCTTATCAGCATCTGATTCTGGGGTCACCACTGACCAGGGGCATACTGTGATTACCTGCAAGTTTCACTGATCTAGAAAACCTGAAGCAATTGAGGAAATTCTCTTGATTTTTCAAATGTGATTTAAGTCTTGTTTTTATTTTCTATCAAGAGTGTTGGAATTTAGGATAAATATAAAGAGACTAACCCAAGGAGAATGGCAGGAATGCCTCACGCCTCACAAAGTTGCCATTGCTGTCCAGAAACCTCTGTGGTGAGAAAACACCTGGATCGTTCCAGTACTTCTCATCAAAGTGCACTGAGTAGAGGTTTGTGATCACCATGGTGCCTTTGGGAATTGTGTACCCGTTCACTTTTGCATCCTGGGAGGTGGCACGGAAAATACCAAGTGGGACAATGTTGCAAAAGCGAAGGATCTCGTGCAGAACAGCCTCTACGTAAGGCATCTTCTGTTTGTCCTCCAAAGTGGGTGCTCTCCCATTGGCCAGCAAGCTGTCGATCTCTCTGTGCACCCTCTCTTTGCAGGGAAAAAACAGACACCATCAGGCATTTATTTATACATAACATTACATAACCATTACATTTAGAGCAGCCTACAAACAGATCAACAGCATCAAATCTCTCTCGGGGTCATATTAGAAGTAAAATGTTCTCATATTGGGATGATGCTTCTACTGTAACTGACCTTGTATGTTGGGGTAGAGAGCCATGTACAGCATGGCCCAGCGCAGGGTGTTAGTAGTGGTCTCTGTGCCAGCAATAATAAGCTCACCAACTGAGTAGATGAGGTTCTCATAGGAAAAAGAGGAGCTGGGTTCTCCTGCATTCTGCTCCAACTCATCCAAATAGGCATCAACATAATGGCGAGGTGCATGTGGCACCCTGCCCTGTGAGAAATCCTTTATAACTTGCAGCAAGAAGTCATACACCTCAGCAGCATTGCGGAACAGCTTCTGGTGTTTTCCAAAGGGCACATACTCAATCCAAGGGAAGGCGTTGTAGAGGAGGGCCCAGCCGCTTACTGCTAGCTCCACGTTCTCACTGAATATCTCAATCATGTGCTGGAAGTTGCGGTCGTCGTAAGTAAAACGCTGTCCAAAAATGATCAGGTTGGTAATGTTGGACACAGCGTTGGTCACCAGGTGTTTAGGGTTGAAGGGCTTTCCTTTGTGTTCATCAATGGCATCGACAAAGAACATGCACTCCTCTGAGATCTTCCTTTCAAACTGTCTCTGGCCGCTGCCGAAGTAACGGAAAGAGTTGCAAGCCAGTTTACGGTGTTCAATCCAGGCTTTGCCATATTTACAATTGAGAAGCCCTTTGGAAGTTGGAGAGAAAAAGAGTAAAACAGAGGAGTTTAATAATGTATCATGGCAGCTGCAGTTATTCAGATAATGTTGAATGACAAATAGTATGCATTGCAATCATATAACATCATCTTACCACCCATTTTGGTCATTTTTACAAATAAAGGCAGCGATGGGCGATCAGCAAACACCTCACTTTGATGGTAAAGGCATTCCCTGACACAGTCATATCCGGTTAATACCACTGTCAAGATGCCTCCCAAGTCGAGACTGAAAATCTGAAAGGTACACATTGCAACATTAGCACTGTACTCCTTTTGTTCTTTGCACATATTTCTATGCAAACAAATGTTTGTGTCAAGGATTGTTAGATTTATACCAATTGTTGTCATGTTGCATTTTGCTTGTGTCCACTCTTTGGCACTAACGTTAGTCTCCATGAGCCAGACAGGAAAGTAAGTGAATAAAACAGACTCTCACCCCTTTTTCTACATTTACAGATCCAGCTCTATCCAGCTCTGTGTCTTAACTATGTTTAACTTAAAATACCACATTGTGCCACCAAAAGGACGTCTGTGTCTTTGTATGTATTTTTGGGAGGGGGCTTTCATTTTGGGGAACCCCTGTGAGCCGGTTATTCTCCTCCAAATGCTACAGACCGCTAAATGTTAGGGCGAGTCTCTTTTGTTCCTTTCATAACTAGTTCCCTATGTGTGCATGTATGTGTGTGCATGCGCAAGAGTGTCATAAGAAACCTCTTGTAGGCTATAAGGTCATGCACTGCACAGTTTGCAGAGCACTCAGTTAAAAAGCACTGCAGTCATAAAATGCGCTGTAGGTTGAGTGCGAGTCATTACCTGTCCATGAACGTCACTCTGCTTCTTGAGGAAGACGTGCGGCTCGGTGGCCAGAGACATGATGTTTCCTATCACTGGGATGGGAGATGGACCAGGAGGAAAGCCCGGGGGTCTTCTCTGCTTGACGAGCTGGCGAACCAGCAGGAAAGCGAGGCAGGCGACAGTTAAACAGCCCACACCGAGCAGAGCCTGGGCGCAGGACACCGGCACCAGATACGGCGATTTAATTGAAACCATCTTCTCTAAAAGTTGCTCTTCCACTGCTAGACTACCTCTGCTGACTCCGGCTTCTCCTCAGAGCAACCGAAGCACATATGTAGGCTATCATCTTGCACATTTTCTATCCCCCGCCTCTAAAGCCAAGATTGGCCAGAAAAGTCAGAGTCAACTGTTGGTGAACTTTGTTCTCCTCTTGATCAATATTTTTGGTGGTTTTATGGTGTGTGTGTGTGTGTGTGTGTGTGTGTGTGTGTGTGTGTGTGTGTGTGTGTGTGTGGGGGGGGGGGGGGGTTAATGTTTTTTTGTTTTTTTTAAGTTTTTGGTTGCTTTTAATGAACCTAGAGGGAGCAACACACCATAAAAGCGACAAAGCAACAAAAGACTTCATCAAACCCATTATTAAAGTTCTGAAACGTTAAAAAACACTTTCACAAGCAGTAGCCTAATAACTGACATCAGACAATCATGCAAGTAGGAAATATATCATATATAAGCCTTTATGGGAGACTGGGGGAATTAAACCGACGGGCACACGAGTACCCATTTCAAGGAAACTAGACAGAAAGGCACAGTCTGGAAGCGGCTTTCCCAGTAGGGCTCAGGGTTTAAATTACAGGGGTGGGGGTGGGGAGTCTGACCCCTAATTAAAGGGATAGTTCAGATTTTTTGAGTATGAAGTAGGCTACTTATCCATAGTCAGTTTATTACCATAGACCAGGGGTCACCAACCTTTTTGAAACTGAGAGCTACTTCATGGGTACTGAGTCATACGAAGGGCTACCAGTTTGATACACTCTTCTGAAATAACAAATTTGCTCAGTTTGCCTTTAGTTATATATGATTATTAATGATTAATGATAGTCATTTATGTGAAGACACTGATCACGTTAATGATTTCTCACAATAATTATCAACAATGACTTAACAAGGTGGGAAACAGATAATATCAATATTGAATTTCCATTTTTAGAACAGGCCTGAGGGCTACTCATGTGGGCCTTGGGGGCTACCTGGTGCCCGCGGGCACTGTGTTGGTGACCCCTGCCATAGACTGTATAAATAATGGAAGTAGCAGCAGTGACGTAACCCATTAGTTTTTTTGGACTATGGAGTTTGAAAAAAAGTTTGACATTTTGGCCATCACATCTTGGTTTTTTGAAAGGCGCTGTGCTAAACTAAACGCTAGGAAGCGCAAGTTTAGTTTTTTCGATTTTCAACCAATGAAGCAAGTCATTCAGCGGAGTTTTACCAGCGGGTAAACGCGCACTTTCAAGTTTGAATTCATCTGTATGAAGTACACAGAAAATTGGCAAACTTTCCCTTAAGTTACCAGCTAACGCTAGCACTAGCTAGCCAGCTTGGTTGTCAAGGTGCTACCGAACACTGAGCGAGACATTTTTAGGTGACCAAAATGTTCCAATTAACTTTGATGAAGTGAAAACACGCAATAAGAGGGTCAACGTTTAAGACGAAAACATATGGACAGCACCCAAAAACAAGTTCACAGCTATTTTAATGTAGCCTACACAGTGCCATGGTTAGCATTGCTAAGCCTCTACCATTATTGATTTATCGTCTATTTTAAAATAAATGGGACCATGTTTACAAATGACCTGCTTTATTGAAGAAGCCCTAAAAGTAGTGATTGAGACCATAAACTCATTATGAAAAAGTTTACTGAGGTAATAAATCAAGTAAGAGGTTGGGTTATTTTCTCATTAGTCTGGATCAACAGACTTCATTTCCAGAATAACCACTGTCTGCTGGATGTCCCTCATCTTCCGCTCTCTTTGTGTTGACATTCTTAAACTCTGTTTGCTTCGTAAAACAACAACCACAACCTACGAGCTAGCAAGCTATACACTGAAAATGGCAAGTGTAGAAGATAGTAGTTGCAGTTCCACATTGTCTTCACTTTCAGGATCCGGAAGTGCCAGGTAAAATTACTGTTTTTATCAAAGAAGTCTGGTGGCATTGAAGAGAGCATGGATATGTAACAGCTTCAGTTTCCCCATTGGAAAGGGCTGTCTGACAGCAATGTAAAGCCGTGATCATTATCTAAATAAACTACACTTAAACTGATATTGTTTTTCTTAGGTGGGCCTTGGCTGAAACTTGTCACTATATCCTGACAGTAGCACACACAAACAGATAATCTGAAAAAAACATGTTCTTCTGCCACCTTTAGTGCTTCTAATGGCATTTGCAAGTTTCCACCACGCTCAAAGATTTACAACCAATCAGAGCCAGTAGTCAGAAAGTTTGTGACCAAATTGAGCCAAAACCAAGCACCACCAACCGTCTGACCAGATAGAGCAATCGTTCTCATTTTACAGTAAAACAGTACACTAAAATATGTTTCTGAAAACATTTGAGGCAAGAAATAGGCAATGTAGTAAGAACTTCTTGATTCATATTTGATCAGCGCTGCCTCGTATTACAGTTTGACCACATTTCACAAGCAGTCATTGGCATTGGGTTAGATACTTCTCGGCTCTGGTTGGTTGTTTTCCTTATGCTATTTAGAGCAGCAGGAGGAGGCAGAGGAACGTGATTTATGTATACCATCAGGTTATAGTGACAATTTGAGAAAATATGACAAGTTATTTTTATGAAAGTTACCAACTATAGCTATATATATATATTATATATTATATATAACATCCATGGCACTGTCCTCGGTGCTGAAGTAGCAGGCGTATTGGTAATTGCGATTTTGCGACTTTTTCCCACACTTCTGTCAGTTTTGTCTTGGATCAATAATATTCTTGTTAGCTAGTTGATATCACATCCTTTCAGCCTGTGCGAATTAAAACCATCTTCTCAAAAAGTCTTTCTTCCACTGCTAGACTATCTTTGCTGACTCCCTTGGATTCTCCTCAGAGGAACTCAAGCACATATGTACTATTAGCATGTTTGGAAAGTGACCTTGGGTGTCATGAAAGGCGCTTTAAATAAAATGTATTATTATTATTATCTTGCACATTTTCTAGCCCCCTGCTAAGATTGGCCAGAAAAGTCAACTGTTGGGGAATTTTGTTCTGCTCTATAATAATAATAATAATAATAATAATAATAATAATAATAATAATAATAATAATAATATTTTTTCCATATAATTTCTTTGGTTATAGGTTGAGTTGTTGGATACTTTCAACAATGCATAAATCAGACTTGCACAAGCAGTGGCCTTAATTGACATCAAAGAATTATGTAAGCATTATTTAAATATGTCATATTTGGGGGAGACTTTGGTGGACTGAACCGATGGGCACACCCATTGTCTCCAGGAAACCATGGACAAAAATGCACACACAGTCTAGAAGCAGCATTCCTAGTAGAGAGGTGCATGGAATATGCACATTTGAGATCAATAATAGGTTTTGCAAATTTTCTCAGAATTTTAAATGCTCCTGCTGCTGCTTGGATCCTAAAAAGAACAAAGATGAACCATAATAGAACAGTTTGAAACTAAAATAGATAATGTAATTATGTTAGAGAACTCTAACTTTAGGTTTAACTGTTTAAGCTAAGCAAAAGCACTCACACGCAATGAAAAATTATGCTTAGTTAAAATAATAAATAAATAAATAATTAGTATTATGTACTGTAAGCAATCAAGGCGTTTGGGTAATTTTTACTGGATGGAATTAAAATGAAGTAGATTATGTGCACAATAGTTAATAATGTAACTGTCAGTCTTTATAACAGGCAAAGACACAGGACCGCACTATTTATATTGCTCATTATGTATTTTGCTGTATATTACTCATTTAGGCAACTTCATGGGTTCGAGGGGTTACAGGCCACTTTATCTTAATTGTTAGTATGTTGCTAAACATAATAAAGTTTGAGGTAGAGAAGTATTTCTGGAAAGTATAGCTAAACATTATGTCAATGGCTACATTAATTAAGACCGCAAATAAGCTTTGAATGAAGAAGGCAAAGCACAGATTGAAATATAGAAAAAAGAAACAAGGCAATAACTTCTTAGGTCATTGGGATAGCAGTCAGAGCAGAAGATAAGCCAAGTGTCATCTGGGGTCACTGCCCAGGTGAACAGAGCCTCCCTGATATCCCAACTCCCCCCACAATATCTAAATGATCCCACACCACTGGAAAATGAGCTGAATGGGACACAATGGAAAAGTATTTTGAATAGCATTATTTTTTGTTTTTCAATATGCACAGAATTATATAAACCAGGATGAAGGAACTATTGACAATTTTCTCAATACAAGAGCAGGAAACAAATTTTCTATTATATGTATGGGAGATATGTTAATGAGTAAAACCAAAACAATGATACAACAACTTCAAAGTCTATTTTTTTTTCTTTATGATTGTCACTGTATTACATTTATTTATGTTTTCTATAATATGTTCACCTATTTTCTTGTTTAAACATTCTGTTATCTGTGTCGACACCAGTTTCAACTCCTTATATATAATGTTGCCAATCCTGCTCAGCTTCAATTCATACGAACAAAGATTTTAACAAAATGAGGAAACTGAGTGAAACACACACTTTGAAATTGTCACTGAATCCCACATCAACCACAATATTACAAAATGTACTCACAGAAATCGTAACAGACTGAAATTGTTAAAAGCGATGTATCAAATAAGATTTGATCTTTCGATTGAATGAAGTTTTTAAAAGCCTCTTTTGTTCGTCAAAATTGAATTAAATTAGGTAAATGAAAAGCAAACACGTTTTTGTGTAACCCTGTTTTGTTTTTAAGCAAATAAACTTTGACCCAGTAAGCTGCTGCAGTTTCCTTCACCTAAACATGTCAAAGGTTAGGTCATGCACTACGTTTGGAGGTTAAAGGTTAAGGCAGGCACCGCATTCCAGACTTGCATACTGGTGTAAGATTTCTTAAGCTTGTTGGCTAAAACCTGGACTCCTCCAGACAATGCAGGACTGTGTGCGGATGTTCTGAAAATGGGCATAGATTTTTAAATCTAAATCCTAAAAAATCTGTATCTTAATTTTTAAAAGTTGCCAATATATTTGACATAACCCCCTATACAGTTTCATTTTTGTCTACACATTTTGCCTATACCGTCTGTAGATGGAAGTCAAGAATAGATAGAGCTTGCAAGGATTAATCCAGGAAAATAAAATCTCATTCATGGGGTTTTAAACTATAACCAATTTGCACTTTTGGAGAACCATACTGTCCACTTTGCTGTGTGGTCGGTTCATCACGACTAACTCCTCATTAGATATGAAGTTGTTTATCCAGCCGTTCCTGCCTGCTGAGCAGCTGGTAAGCTTTTTTTTCTTAGATGCCTAAAATGGTCTCTATAGACCTCTCCCAGTCATTCAGATTTGTTAGGGCTACCTAATGAGGACATTCTTGCAAATTACTTCTTTGCTTCCTGCCAGCTCCACACACTTAAAAGCTGTTCTGGAAGCGTTACACATCTGTCAAATTTAATCAAATAATCATGTTCTCACTCTTGCATTATCTTGATAGCGGTCAGATTAATCACGACCCCAGCAACAAGAGTGTCCAGGTGGTTAATGTTGACTATATTTGGCAACATGTATTCAGAAAAAATCACAAACCACAGTTATTTGAAAAATATTTGACACAATCACGACTGCTATGCTAGGCACTCTAAAGTTTAAAACATATTTTATTTATGTTTATATTATAAGATATTCATTTGAGCTGGAAATCAACAGAAAATGGGGTAAGAGAAGCCAAGGATATACAGGTGTAACATAAGGAGTGACAAGCCGTAAACATTAAAATAATCAACGTCAAATAATGTGTTCTTATGCCCTGAGGTAAAAGTAGGCAATATGGATTGATACTTATATATTATATTCTTAAAGGTGCACTTCACCAATTTTACACATGAAGTTCAGTTTATCATGAAGAGGTCTACTTAGCCTGTGAAAACAGTTGTAAAATGTCTTCTTTGGTTCTGGAGGGAGCTTTTCAAAGTTTAAAAAAATAACCCCGATGATGTCACCAGCTTGCAAGTAAAATAAATACCTTAAAAATGACGGTATATTTCATCACCTAATACTACCATATATTACTATATTGCTTTATTTTCACACTTAAAAGCTTGCTCCTTTGGGACTGGACCAAATTACTTATCCCCAAAATTTGTCTCTAAGAACCACTACCTCTGTCAGCATTGGAGGATTTTGGAACATGTTAGCTGATACTGCAAAAAAATATGTGATTCATACTTACAACCTGGCAAGTAATTTCAGATTAAAAGCCCACAGCAGTGCAAATGGAATCATACTGCCATTTCCATCAGTTTTGTGGTTCCAAATGAATATGTTGTGCTTAGGGGAGTGGACATGCTAAGGTGTTTGTGCAGATCAGGTAGCACAGTTGCTGTCAGACTTGTTGCACAGGACATTAAAGTGGCAAGGTCATACCATACACCACATCTACAATAACAGCTGTGAAAAAATAACTGTGTGCAATACATAACAGTTTCAATGTTTGTTTTCTGTGTGCAATAAGATAATGTGAAAAATCTCAGGTGCAATAATAAAATGCGATATCTATCTAATCTATTACCCAAGTAGTCGTTTTTAATACAGTGGTTGTTTCCAGTGCACATTTACAATTATAACTTTATTTATCTTACAGCAGTTTTGTCTTTTATATTGTTCTACTTTTATATTTAATATTTATTTATATAGTTATATATTTTCTCTGTATTTTTTGTATTGTATTTCTTCTTATAATTTTTGTAGAGTTGACTCTAAGAGCAATGCACAAAAACTACCGGTACGCCCCTGTAAACATCTATTATATGATATTTTGGATCTCATTTGTATGTAAACCTACACGTATCTGCTAGACTGCTCTCTTCCCAACATAATTATATCTCCTAATACAAATGATCTAGGTTCCTGTGATCCTTTTCCTCTCTTATTAAGGATCTGTCTACATTCTTGGACAAGGAGCACATTTTTTATTTATTTCTTGCTGACCTAGTAATTGCTCATAATGTTGAGATTTATTCAAGGTCCCCTCTGCAGGTGCTAATGGCCTCTGTTCAGCTTGCCATCTTAGACTCAACACGAGCGTGGAGGCTATAAATGGCGAAGACTTTGCAGATGACTGATGCACATTTCATTTCAGAATGATCCATTTATATGCTCACATTTTCACAATCCTTATCTGCTTACTTTAATATTTGATATTTAACTGTGGGATCATTCCAATAAGTGGAATAATGCAAGGGGTCGATATGAGAGCGCATTGAAGGAAATTCTCTTTGGTGCTTTTTATTCCCAGCCAAGAACGGTGCACTTTCATTTTGGGAGAAGACACATTCACACTCATTTAGCTGAGACTGTCGCTGATGAGCACTGCACTGAGCGTAACACTGCCCTCTCTGTCATGAATGCTCTCCTGTGTTGCAATTAATTTTCCAGGCCAATTCGTGCATGTGAACAGTGTGAGATAATTGCATTCTTGACAATACATTTTTCCCCTTGGAATGTATTTTCTCTGCCTCAACTCACATCCCTGGTCAGAGCAGGCAGTGGTGAATCAAGGCCTGGGAGCAGCGTGAGTGCAAAACAGCATGGAGAGTATTTACTTTTACACAGACGAGTGTAAGGTGGATCTTGACTTGTTATTAAACACTATTTTTTAAACATCTTGAAGGAAACAAAAACCATGCCAATGCTATTCGTGGACTTTTCATCAGCTTTTAACACGATCCAGCCCCACATTCTAATTGATAAACTTATCTATAATTTTAGTTAGATTAGATTTTAACATTGTAGGCTGGATTCCTGACTTTTTAACATCCAGAACTCAGAGAGTGAGGGTTAATGGATGCACGTCTGGGGAATTGATATCATCCACTGGGTCACCCCAGGGCTGTGTCCTTTCCCCTCTCCTCTATATTCTTTGTACCGACGACTGCTGCTGCTGGGCACGAAAACAGGTCGATTTTAAAGTTCGCTGATGACTCTGTAATAGTCAGCCTCCTACATGACAGTGAAAACAGCCACGGTCCTGTAGTTGAGGAATTTTTAGATTGGTGTGACAGTGCATTCCTTCACCTACATGTGCAGAAAACTACGGACATGTTCATTGATTTTAGACAGCTACCCACTAACATCAACCAAAATACCATGATCAAGGGGTACAGACTGTAGACTCTGCTGAAACCTAAACATTTCTTGGGACTATAGTGGATCACAAACTTAAATTTACTTTCCACTCTGAAGCTTTATGCAAAAAAGGCCAGCAGCGCCTGTACTGCTGCCTGAGGAGATGGTCCAACTTTCATGTCGATAGGTCCCACATGATTCTGTTCTACAGATCTTATATTGAATCTGTCCTGACCTTCTCTCTTCTCTGATGGTTCAGTAATCTTAACATCAAGTCCGAAACTGCACTAAACAGAGTTGTGAAGATGAGCAACAAGATATTGGGAGTTCAACAGTGCACTATATGTTGAGGACGTCAGAGACGTTGACAAAAGGGGTTGGTGATGTAATGTAATGGATGCTGATGTTGTTGTTGACTACCTTGTAAGGCTGATAAGCATTTTTCCTAACCTGTGTAGGCTACTTTGACGCTGCTACCCATGCACCTTGTACTTGTATGTATTTATTTGTTCTCATACTGTAACAGTTGTGTTCCAGTTTTTACTGTTGTTCAGGCTTACTCTATTACCTACCCCCCACTCGTGACTGTGTGTATATCTCACATGTATTTATGTGTCTTTTATGTGTTTATACCTGCTGCACACCCAAGCGCCCTTCAGGGACACAAATAAAGTTGAAGTTGAAGTTGAAGTTGAAAGTTGGCACTTTTCATGGAGGTAGAGACATCCTTCTCAGCTGCTTTAGAGAGGAGTTCACGTGACTTTTAGCTTTTGTAATTACAATAATATTGGTTAATTTGCAAACAGTACAGTAAGATTGTTTGAGCACTGACATCCAAAATCTATGTAATATACACATTTTCTATCTTCACATATATGCTTTACTTGGTTGACATTGCATGAGAAGCTGGAAATAAGATCAAAACCATAATCATTGTGTGTGTATAGTTGGAATCTCTTGTTCTAAAGTCTTTAGTCCACCATGAACAGTTACTAACATCATGTGGAGCTGTTGGAGACTAATTTAGTGCTTCTGGTAGGGAGCCTGCAGGTCTGTTCAATAGTACTAAAAGGCTCATCTACACTAATGAATTTCCTTGTGACGCAAAAACTAACTGGGAGGCAGGAAGCTTTATGACACATCATCCAATATTGTTACATAAAGGGAAATTACAAGATGGCAAGAGACCAACAGCCCAGTATTTCTTCGGAGAAACTGGATGGACACTACTGAAGTCTATGAAGGTTTAGTTTATCCATGGAGAGTATGTGACGCTATTCCCATATAAAAAAGGCATTATTTTATCTAACCGTGTTTAAATTATGAAAATGAGCAGGATCAAAACATTTCTCTCTGTTAAGTTAGAAATATAATTTGTTACATAGGAAGTTAAAATCTACTTTGTGCTCTGTGCTTCAGAAATTGCCAGCAAGGTTCAATGATCATTAGATCTAATGACAAGTTGGAGACAAATTACTTCACTTTGGTATTTACCGGCACACTTCTAAATTGTTCAGCAGTGTGTAGGGCAATATTATATTGAAAGATGTGAGGGAGCAAATTCTTTGGCTGTTAGATGTTGTACTGATGAATATACAGTATGAGCCATGTGCTTGGCCTTTGACCCTCTTCCCCTTGCCACACTAAAAATGCAACTTGAGTGAGTGACTGCAACACGTTCTTTTTGTTCAGCACATTCCATGCCATCTGGCAATGTAATAAAATATGACTCACTTGTGAACATTCACTTTCTTTGTAAATGTGATGAAATCCATTTTTTGCCCGCTCTGTATGTAAGTAAAAGTAGGTACTGTACACCTATAGAACCCATGCCTCTCATTGGCCCAAGTCGTGTTCATCTTAACCACCTAAAGATGAAATAGCATCACATTAAAAATCATTTTGACTTATTTTAAGGAGGCACTGGTGAATTATGCTTAAATTCTCTGACCAATATAATTATACACCCTGTAATATCAGGAGATTTACAGTAGGTGGGTCCACATGCACATACCATATTAATTCTCAAGAACATGAGACACTGACTATGACAGTGAGTTATTTCTGTCTTATTGTTTTCCCACTTACCCTGCTTAAAGAATGACTTAACTACAAATTATGTACCAACTAATTCAAATACCTGGCAGCTTTCTGTTAATTAGACACATTGATGACCATACATTGATGTCATTTGCATACAAGCTCTTTTATTGGCTTGCTGTAAGTGAAGTAGGACTTCTGATTGGCTAGCAGTTTGAGGTAAAACATTCAACTGGCCAATAGACTACGATCAAGTGCTCACTCACTTAATACAGAAACCCACGGGGAACATATATAAAACCCTGCACTGTGGGGAATGTTCAGCAGATTCACAAGTGAGACTATCATTGAATTCTTTATTACCAAAAGATCTGCTATCTCACGGTGAGTATAGATAAAAGATTGCTTTTTCAGTTGATTGTGCAAATTGTGTTGTTTAATATCAGATGATGTGTTTGTAGTAGACTGGATAACCACCTATACTGGTGGATTTATTACTATTATACTATCTATGGTAGGCTGCAGCTAATTCTGCTAATGGACAGAGCTGCTGTTATAGCTACTGGCAAAGCGTCCAGTGTTAGTAGTATATCACCAATAACTCTTCTATCTGCCTCTGCAAGTTCAGCTGCTTTCACAGCAAGGGAGTGTAAGAGAGAGACAGGAAGAGGATTCATATAGAAGTGAATGCATGCAGTAGATGAGAAAGTCCGTACGAAAAGAATGCTGTGGGCACAGATCACACAAAATTATTTTTAAAACTTTTCCTTGCATTTGGTATTGTGTGTGTTTTCCACAGGGAATCATGATAATGCAGAAACTCTGGACTCTCCTCCTTGCCTATGCGCTGATCATTTGTCAGATGTATGTCACACAGGCAGCTCCATCCAGGTCAGAGTTGTGGCATTATTCCTAAAAGTATAAAACATATTTACCTTGTAGAAACATTGTGATTTTGTCAGACTTTTTTGATGAGTTTAAGATTATTTCTGCAGAACGCTTTTCCTCGTTTACCATAACTAAATACACTATATATATTTACATATTATAAACTCAAAATTCCAAAGATCAGTTTGCTTGCTTATGGATGTAAAAATGCCATTTAACTTCCTGTGAGCTTTTAAAAGGAACAATAACATCAGATTACATAAAGTTTGCATTGTATCCCTACTGTTGTATTTGTCTGGACAAGTTATACAGTTCTTAAACCAATGATGCTGCAAAACCAGAACTAGAGAGACCAAATCTAATCTACTGTAATGTGTATTTTCAGAACTAGTAAGGAGTCTATGTCAGATGGAATCATACTATCGAATGATGATGCCCAAAGGTTACTCCGCGCTATCAAGGAGTTCATGCAGATAACTTCAGATGAACAAGACACAGCTGATGGAAACAGGTGTGGCTTTTAAAATGTTTAGGTATCATCCAAGTATAGTTAACCGTGATTATAATAAAGTTTAAGTACTATCTATCTATCTATCTATCTATCTATCTATCTATCTATCTAAAGCCGTTACAATCAATTGCAAAATATAACACACTTTTGTTTATAAGCTCAACAGCTCCAACTTTGGTGTTTATTATTATTCAAGGTATACAGTGAAATTGATGCACATTAACTCTCAGTCATAATCACTTAATGCATGGACTGCAGTTATTCATTCATTCATTCATCCATCCATTTATTCAGTATAAAATGATGTGCCTGAAAGACAGTGTCCTTGGTCAGAAAACTGAAGAGAGCATGATATCAAATAACATGAGAGAACATGCATGATAGACATTATTACAGAAAATGAAACTTAACAATAGCATGACAACATAACAACAATATTTTGATTAACAAGAGATCTTTGTATGCCTGTTGGATCTGTTAGCATGTGTTTGAAATATTAATTTAACGCATGACTTTTTGGAAAAACATCATGCATGTAATTTTTAATATTTATCTGCATGCCATGGTTACCGTAAGCCTGTTTCTGCATGTTTGTCTTTGTCTCTAACAGCTTGGATAGAGCCATGTCTAAGCGCTGCACCGGCTTAAGCACTTGTGTGCTGGGCAAACTCTCCCAGGATATTCACAAACTACAAACCTACCCCCGCAACAACGTGGGAGCAGGGACGCCTGGAAAGAAGCAAAGTCTATCAGAGCAATATGAAAACTACGGCAACTCATACAACTAAAACTCTCAATTTTATTCTATTCTTTCTGCCTGTCTGTCTGAGTTAACATATATGCTTGTTCATCTAGCACTATCCATTCACAAGACTGCTGATGCATGTGGATCCTATTTGTCTGACTAACTTCATGGAAACACTCTTGCTTTAATTTTGGCAGACATTGGATTTTGACACTTTTGAGACTATAAAACTTAGAATTACTGTATAGCTACAAACATACTGTCACTTAGGTGGTTCTGTACATTACAATAAAAATTAGAAACAGCTAAAAACATTGCTAATATTAAATAATTGTTCTCTTCATGGTAACTATGTTTCCCCTTAAATCAAATCATCTTTTACATGGAAGCTGTTTTTTAATTCATTCAAGATTAAAAACATACATAACTCATTGAAAAAAAATGAATGGAGAAAAGGGTGAGCATGGACTACCTATAATGCACAACAATTGTCTGTATATTTTCTCATTGTGTTTATTTGGTTGTTGATGATGCTAAACAATACTGTTCAACATGTGTCTTGAGTATCATAATAATCTGTGTTTACTATCTTTTCCATTCTTACAAGTAATGCAACAGCACAGAAGCGGGCATGCAACACATCCACCTGTGTAACCCACCGCTTGGCTGACTTCCTGAGTCGGTCAGGAGGACTGGGACACAGCAACTTCATTCCCACCAACGTGGGTGCCCAGGCATTTGGCAGACGGAAGAGGCGTGGCCCTATGTGAGCACAAGAGCAGATACATGGTGTGTTAACACTCTGTACATCAGTACTATTGCTGGACTCATTGAAGCTTACACTGTAGATACAGTACAAGAGAGCAATTTGAAACAAAATCATTGTGTTTTGAAACCAAATTGAGAATTACAGTTAGTAGAAAGGCTTCTTACTTGATTTTTTTCAAACATAAAATGCACTTGTATTTGACATATTTGGTGTTACATAAGTGCAAGATAGTCTTTTACATTTTTTATATATCCATCAAGGGAAATCTCAAAATATATTAATATTAAATACGTTAACGAATATATGGCCACATGTGGAAATTGGTTCTCTGTCAATCAACCAAGTATCAACTAAAGCACCATATACGGTCCAAGTGTTGTTGCGTTTGAACTTTACAGATTTGTGAAAGGTCTTTCATTATATGTAACAATTGGAATTGTAGAATTCCTGTAATGGACATTTTAAATGTCCTGAAATGAGATATAATGGTCAATTATGCCATGTTTTTGTTAAGTATGGACATTCACAAGTTACTCTTGCTGTAATGTGGTCATTCATATACCACAAGCTGACCAAACCAGATTTGCCTACAGTGCCAAAAAGTCACTGACTCCACTGTCCTTTTTTGTGACAGCTTCAGAGTATGAATTCTATAAAAAAAAGGTATTTACTGCGAGCCATTCTGGTGGCCCAAAAGGTCTACTACGGAACTTTGATCCCCATATCTCGTACTGCCCATATTTTCTATTGCGCTCTATTGTCAATCTATGAAATAAATCCAAATGCCCCACAAATTATTTTCTGAATCTGAATCTTTTCAGAAGTTGAACTATATATATTTTTTATTTTCCTATCCTCTCTTTGGCTCTCTAGGACCAAGTGCCTCCTTTGAGTGACAAAACTGCATCATCATCTACCTGCAAACACTTGGAAGCAGGAACTTATACAGTACTCTTCACAAACATGGACTGATCTTGCTTTCAGACTACAACCAGAAAGTTGTATAAAGTATTCATTGTTAGTCTGTGCTTAAAAACAGAGAAATAACTAGCATCCTCATCAGGGAAAGGTAACTAAGAAGATCTTTTCTTTGCTAAGAGGGATGATATTTCTTCTCTGTCTTGGCTTGTGGCTCAACTGGTCTTCTGACCTGTATCTACAGTACGGTGTGTCGAACTGGAAGTCGTATACTGAACGTCTGCACTACCAACAAAACCTTCAACAACAGTGGCTGTCTTGTGTCTTGCTGTAAAACACTTCATTACATTTCATTAAAGTGCACAACGCAAGTGTGAAAATGTACTTGGAATTCTAAATATTGTAATAATCGTGAATTCAAAGCAGGAATAAATTGTATTTTAGCTACATTACGCTTTCATGTCTTACTGTGTTTTTGTTTGATTGGGTGATATAAGCTGTTAAAACCCATACTGAGCTTTCCAGCAGCAATCTATTCATTTAAAAAAGGTTCACATAATGTGCTACAGTATGAAAAACAAGGTATAACATCAAACCATGAAATTTAGGAAATTCACTTTATATGGAAATAGAGAGGACACATTGCATTCACTACACATACATAACTGGAACATTTCCAAACTTGAAGAAAGAATATTTGTGTTATATAATTCAATTGTGTGAGTTGTAAACTAGTGTTTGATATTTTTTGTTTTGAGAAACAACGGTAGGCATGTCACTGAACACATGTTCATGTGCATGTTTTATCTTTCTATACCTGGCTCATTTTTCCCTCTAGTGGTTACAATAAGTTACAACTTTTTCATTGGCTATGGAGCCTCTCTCAAGAGCAAGAGTCTTGAATGTGGGGTAGCTTCTCCTGCAGCATCACAACATGTTTCCTTGTAAAGTGTGTATGTTGTTTCAGTAAAAATCTATTTAAAATGTTTCAATGTACTTTCTAAAGCTTCTTACTCACCTAAAAGTAAAAAGGCTTGTTTTGTGTATTAGTTCACAAAAGGTCCATAGTGCCCCATGCAACAGCAATATGATTGGCTCTATTAGCAGATTAGCCAATAAAGATGACACTTGGACACACCTCATGGAACCATGTAGACCAAAGTACTTTTAGTTGCCTAAGCTAAACCATACCTTAACCATTTATACTTTTATTTCTTGTCATGATACAATATTTCCTCATTTTTTTAACCAAACAGAGGCGTTTGCCTTACCTTAACCATACTACTTTTTTTTACATGTTCGAAATAATACACATTTATTCATACTATCTCATTTTCATAAATGGCATTTACACATTGTTATAAAATGTATAAAAAATCTTATTGTAATAAATCGCCGCAGAACCAGAGATTCGTCTTCCTTGTGAAACCCTGCTGACTACATTACCCATAATGCACGCTGTCTATTGCTCCAATTAACGAAATAAAGCTCTGCTCTCTTCCAGTTTGTGGCGAAGAAAACAATATATTTGGAAATACAGTGGTTTTGCCTAAACGCCTTTTCATAGTGGTGATAAGTTAGAAATGGGTTAAAAAAAATGCGGTCAAATCCCTCTAAAGTCTAAGTGGCTAGCAAAGAAACATCGGCAAAATAACAACCAACACCTGATGCTAAAAGGACGTTAGCCACTATGACCGAACAGTTAAGCTAGCTAACGTTACCATCATTAAGTTGGGGCTAGTGCTAAATTGGCAACTTTGGTAGAGAGAAACATACTTCCTTGGACAAGGAAAAAAAGAGACTTGCCGTAGTTTCCAAAGGTGGCAACTATGGATGCAAAGTTTGCCTAACCCAAGTATTCTTAATATTGAACACACAAAGATTGACTATCAGAATAATTGCGCACTTTTACAGTCACAGTAACATTAACGATAAGGAGCGCAGAGGTTACCCAGAAGATGCCGAAGAAGGACAAAATAACCTGACCTGAGGGAGTGACGTTTCAACTCAAAGTAAGTAATTGTTTTTTACACATTGCATTACTATTGTTGAAGTTAAAAAAAGTTAAAACATTGGTGATGTTTTAGAGCAATATACTTTTAGGTCAAAAATGTAACTTATTTAATTATTTAACTTATTCATGTGAGAGTGAGTGAGACTGAAACTGAGCTGAAAATGATTGTTTCAATGCTTAGCCTAATCAGCATTCGACTGCCTCACCCCAACCCTAGCTTCTAAAGAATTGAATAAGTCACGTCTGTTATTTAGCATAAAGGTAGAAGCTCAAGGAGACCTATTGTTTAATCAACTTTGAGAGCCATCCCCTGTTGGGCCAGACAAAATTAATGAAGTATTCCTGTAGTTTGGAAACAATTGACACTGACTTGGTAAGATCCTGTGGCCACGAGACATATGGATTAGGAACACCTTTTCCCTTGAAGACATCTGACCAATACGGAGGGATTTAATTTGAGGAACCACCCTCAGCTCCTTAGGATAAATTTGGAAACTTCACAATGGTTAAGGACTGTTTGAATGTGTGCATGTTTGGCAGTCCACTGCTGGCATTGTTTTATTGATGTATTGTTTTGTATTGTTTGGACTGCAAAATTGTGACACCACAAGGAAGCATGCTTGCAGTCCACTGCTGGCAGTGTAACATTTGTTTTTGTCATGTCGTTTTCACCATGTTGTTTATTAAACCTTTTGTTTAACTTTCAATTGGATCCTAGCCTTCTCCTTCGTCCTCAGAAATCAAACGAACACGTCGTCTCTTTTAGATTTCTTAACACTATGCTGTGAACATGAACATACTGAAAATTAGCGTTGTTGTTTTTGTTCTTGCTGGTGTGTGTGCCTGTGTGGGTGGCATTTGTAACATATTTGACATGGTTTATCAATAGATTTAACATGGTAGGTGTTTTTTTATGTTGAGCTCAAAAGGCCAATGGCAGCTCATCATGTTCACCTTGGCCTGCCTGTAAAAGCTGACACTGCTCTCTTTCTTCAACTGGCATCCACACTGCTTCTTTTCATTTTGCACTTTCAACTGTTTGACAGCACACACTTCACACACCACTGCTTTGCTGGCATTTCTGATGTTGCTGATGATTTCCATACAAACTTCTTTATTTTAGATCAAGTTAATGATTTTTGATAAATCAAATACTTTGTCACATTCTCTAAGCCAGTTTGTGACACTACCGGTTGGGGTAGTATTAGTTTTTTTTAATGTTTCATCCATGCATTCATCAACCATTTTGTTATTCCGTGAGTCTCTTTGTAAATGTTGGGTTAGTAGCCTATACAACAGCCATTAAAATGGCTATTGCAAGGAGGGGGTGTTTCTGTCCTTATTGGCCAAAACAATATTAAAATATATGCCTACTGCAATGTCTTTTTTTCAAGATAAAATCCACTTACTTTATCACAGTAGTTACTGAAATGCATATCGTTTAAGAAACTGAAAAAACTAGCCTGGCATAGCCAGAATAATTAGCAAATGCGTATTAAGGCATGGTCACACATGCGTGAATGCAGGTGAGTGATCATCACCTGCAAAGGTGATACAGGCTGGTTAGACACAGCAATGATCAACGTCTCCGATTTCGCTGGTCAAAGTTCCCCAAAGTTGAACTTCCATGATGCAAATTTGATTTTGCACTGGAAGTGAATTTCGTATTTGCCCCTTTGCTCGCATAGAGTGTAAGTAAACGGGATGTGGATAATTGCCAATGTTAATTTTGTGCATGTAAGACCCTGTCCATAGCCTAGAACCTCTGTTCATTTTTGATGACAGTGGGAGGTCCCGTTTCCAAGGTGCGTTATCAACATTGACATATATATAATGGACCAACAGATCCCGTTGCTCTGGACGGAGACCAGTGAAGGATATTAGAAGCACTTTTCCAGGGATGGCTGAGCGTTATTGCGCAGCTTCCAACTGAGAGAGACGACGTAAATGTGCCGTGAGCAACGTGTCTGAAAGTTGTAAGTCTTCTGGTAGCTGTGCCAAGACAAATCTCAATCATTCTGAATATTGCAGAGACGGAGAGCGTAGGTATATGTAAGGAGATAACATAGGCACAGGCTAATTATTGCTAACTAAAATGCTAGTTAACATTAGTAATTAAACTTAAACATCTAATGTGAGACGAAACTGCCTGTGCGCTTCTCCTGTACTATACGGTAATTCCTCTACTATACGACAATCGTTAGCCTATTTTTACAAAAACGTCTGCTACGGAGCTATAACGTGAGGTACAAGGTAATGGAG
This sequence comes from Sander lucioperca, assembly GCF_008315115.2. NCBI lineage: Eukaryota > Metazoa > Chordata > Actinopteri > Perciformes > Percidae > Sander > Sander lucioperca. The sequence continues at coordinate 24,388,641 of NC_050175.1, read as the reverse complement.
CCTTTTATACATTGTCGTGTTTCTTTAGAAATAAACAATGGACAAATAGTCTTTAAACGCTTCAGATGTAAAGTTATTCGCTGTCAAAGTGGCGCCAAAATGAATGGCAGTCAATGGAATGCTAACGGGAGGTGATGGCTTGGTAGCATCAAAATGGCGCCATAGGAGGTTTGCGGTCCGAAGAGAAGCTTACCCCCTTGGTTATCAACGGTGCAGACCAAAATGCCTCTGGACACAATTGAATTGATCTACAACCAGTCAGAGCAACGTAGTGCTGAGCGACACATGCAAGTTGGGGCGATGCTTGGTCTGTTTTGAAGCAGGAAAAAGATGGCGGCAGGGTCACCTTCTCAAATTACAGCTAAATGGTAAACTAAAATGTGTAGCAGAATCTTGATTCGTAATTGATCAGCACCGCCTAGTTTGACAGTTTGATCTGAGTTTTGTGAGCCCGGTGCCTTGCACTGGACAGAGAATGGCAGTTACATCCAGCCAGGGCTTAATTTGAGCCGGAACACGGCGGAACATGTTCCGGCACCTCCGACGTTGGATACGGAACCTTTTTTATTGGATCCGGCACCTCCTGTGTCACTATGAAAAATGAATCGCCTAAATGAAAAAAATAAATCACTGTTTGTGTAGTGTTCAATGTTGTTTTCTGTCTTGTTAGTCTTTATTTCCCATTGAAGTTCCACAAAAATCTTGTGTTTGCATTTTCGATGCGTTTTGAGGCAAATTTTCAGGGTAAGACAGATGGGGGAGAGGGACGGAGGGAGGGGAGGCACTTCAAGTGACACATGCACTTGTGCTGGTTGAGATTGCTGTTAGCCTCGTTTCACTCAGGAGAAAGACAACAAAGTTTGCTTAACTTGTTCAAATACGCTGGCCAGTTGGATCCCAAACAAGCAAAAATCGTTTCCGCCGATCAAGAATGTAGAGACATTGCATTTGCATACCCATGCAGTACATGTTCTGAAATAAAATAAACATTGCCCTGATGTACACACAGCGTTGTTTAGGTTTTTTTAGTCAGAGAAGCTACGTAGGCAGTGTAATTTTTTTTTTTTTGTTCAGTTACCTCCAACCCCCGTTTTGAGTCGCCGGATCCACCCCCCCCTCTGCGCTCTGGGACCTTGCACTTTACAAATTAAGCACTGCATCCAGCAACCACCTTCAAGCATGACGCTTCTCCATCAGTCATCGTCTTAAACCCGCCCCATGTGAGATAAACGGACGGGCCAATCACAACTGTTCTGGACGGACTGGGTTCAGGACTGATCGGAAATGTTTTTTGAATGAAGGAGGCCAGATGCAGCAAGAGCAAATGAAACATGAGCTGGCAGATTAATCTGGTTTTCAGGCTAAGAAAATAATGCTTTTTTGGTTCAACATATTTAAATAGTTGGTTACTGTGGGGTATAACGACTATACGATATACGTCTTGTAAGTGTCCTTTATAATCAAAGGCCAACTAAATAAATATGTACAGAGTTTTGCTCTCTCTAACATCTGTCTGATATTGGGTCCTCCACTTTTGCAAATGGTTTATTATAGCAACAGTTACTCTGACCTTTTCCTGCAGAGCAAAGAATATCCCCTGGAACCATTTGTTATAGGCTTCTCAGCCCCCTTGGGTATTGTCACTTTTTCTCTAGAGTTCCTGTGTAACAGACCCTGAGCTTCACAGCTCCTAGTCTTTCCTAATTGACATGCTTGTTCTACCAGTTGTTTGACTCCTCGATTCTCAAATCTCTTTAGGGAAAATATGCTTCTTTTTTTTTATAACTTAATATATCAACAACAATTTAATATTACAACATGACACAAATACACTGTAGCAATGTACAATGTGGGCATTAGTCTGTTTCTAAACAATACAGATAAATGATAAGGGTGGTTGTTGAGGTAGGTGGGACACCTAAATAAAAGTGTGACTTGTTAGGGAGTGGTGTAGATACGTAATATCAATGTCAGTTAAATTTGTGTGGTAGGTTTGGCCACTTTTACTGACACATTTGTATACAGTTTTCGATTGTTGGACATTACATTTACTGATGTGTTCTTAAAATGTGGGGATCTGGGTATCTGGTAGCAGTTTTAGAAATGTCCTGTGTGTCCACTGGACATATGATGGCACGGAGTATTTATTAACAATGACACAGTGTCATTGATGCGTTCACCTGAAATCTAGTATAGCCAGTATCCTCCAAATGCAGACCTGTGCAGTGTTGCCAACTCTTTTCCAATGAAAGTCGCTAGCACCAGCTCTAAAAGTCGCTAGATGACGTCATACGCTCATTTGCAATCTGTGACGTCATTACGCAATCATTTGTATAAAGCTTAGTGGTTGTGTCAGCAAGGTAGATGGAAAGAAATAGAACTCTTTAGCCAAATAATCACAAATTCAATACAGGAATTTATTTTACCTTATAATTATTACTTAGGTAGCCTATCTTTGAAGATAAAAAAAGAAATTCTACAAAGGGAGGGAAAAAGATCGATAAAGAATTCTTAAAGAAGGCTTGCTTGCCCAGGTCCAGGCCAGCTCAGCGGAGTCTTTCTCTCATCTCGTCCTGCTGTCTCTTCTACCTACACCGGCCCCCGCACACCCTGTCCCCCTCCCCTTCTAACTGCCTGTGCACTGTGCGCAGTGCTGCTGCACATGAACAGAACAGAAGACTGTTTTGGCGGCTACAGGAGAGACATACCTCGAGTGCTCGCTGGACAATACTGGTGACTTTTCTACAGAAAGTCGCCAGATTTGTCACTAGTCGCTTTTTTGAAAAAAAGTCACTAAGGGGGTCTGAAAAGTCGCTAAATCTAGCGTTGGCTAAGTTGGCAACACTGGACCTGTGTCAGTCAGGCCTGACCATAGACTGTATAAAATAGGGCCTGGCACATATTTGGGTGTTGTTTCCTAGGTATCATTAGGTAGCTTGGACAGTTTCTGCCATTTTAGCAGCCCTGCTTTTTTGATGTTTCCCTTTTTTCCCTTTCTCATTAAACACTAAGTGTACTATAAGCTTTCAGCAGGGATTGTCTGTGCACTTGTCTGCTGTACTATACCAAATATGTCTGAAGTTTAACAAAGAAATGAACTTAATAACCGCAAACTACATAGGGAAAACAACTAGTCACATGGTGTGTGATTGCCAGTGCTTAATAGAAAGTAAATGCATACTCCAAACTTTCCATATACCATTTTTTTTATATGCAGTCTACAAGATGTTGTAAATATTGAAAAGTCAAACTTGATCCTGTGGTGGTTGAAAAAAATAGTATGTTTCAAATTTGCAACATTCTCCCCTGAGTGTTGACAGACAACACATATCTCAGTTGATTAGACAGATGCGAATGTGGCTACTTGGATGTGAGTAGCCATGTGCAAACTCCCAAACGGAGCTAATGAAGGAGATGAGGGCTAGTGTTAGAGTTAGTTCAGAGCCTTAGAGGAGCTCTTTGAGATGCCACGTGTCTGGGGACAAGCATCTGTCACTTTCGCCTCATCACCATCTGGATGACAAACTACAGTATGCTAGTTAGTGGCATTATCTTACTTTCCTTGTTTAGCATAGGAACACAGACTTTTTGTGCTTGCCGGCTGGTGGTTTGGTACAAAACCTTTCTATATGGAACGATACGTTTTAGCTTCCATCACAGGGGAGAAAAGGCAACACTATGTCCATGAAGCCCTGCCTTAACATTGCCAGGACAATGGAATAGTGCTAGACAGATCGGTTGACCAATATTATCGGCCGATATTGGCCTATCACAGACATATTGGTATCGGTATTTGCATATATGTTTTCCGATATGCATGCAACATTTAATGAAGAATAAACAATGCTTTGAGTAATTTAGAAATGCTGTCATAGCTATTTATTTTGTTTCTTTATTTAAATGGTAAGCAACTGACTGATACTGAATATGTTTATTGAGCTATTTATTTTATTTTCTCAGTGTTCATTTCTAGAATTAGTTGACAATATAATACATTGCATGTATAGAAATGTTCTTTAATGAAGTTATTTGTTTAGGAAAGCAGCCATCTGAGAACATTTGCATTGTCATATCGGTGCAAAATTGGTACACAATCCACATAGAAAAGGTCTGTTTTCATTCCAGCTCAAAAATTCACTATGTTGGCTGCAATGTCTCAAAAAGGCAATGTCAGTTGGGCCCTAAAATGGAAATGGATTATGGTGAAAAGTAAGCTGCATGTTTGTATCAGATGCTGACCTTTGCTTTCACCAGTCAGCTCCACTGGAGGAGTTGGGGGTTGAGAGCCTTGATCAAGGGCACCTCAGTGGTGGTCAAAACGAGGCATTGCAAAAAAATGATAACTAACTAAAACTGTAATGTCTGCTTGCAAAACTAACTAAAATAAAATTATCGAGTAAATGTCCTTAGTTTTTGTCTTTGTCGATGTCTTTCATAGAGCAAATAACGTTATATCTTTTAGAGTTGACATTTCCGACCATAGACCTGTTTTATACAGTCTATGCCATAGACATGTATAGTTTCCAACTGGGAACCCAGAAATTCCGACATTCCATGTCAAATTGAACTCAACATAGTCCATGCCTGGCATCATGGCGTTACCGAAAGTCGGAAGAAAGCGGCAGAGACCTATTTGATTATGACTGTTGTTAGAATATATTTTGTGAAAGTGTTAAGAAAAGGTTTTAGAGTTCATGGTGCTGACCTCAGTGCCTCTGTTTCCCTGGGTTATGAGAGGCCATCTAGTTTTACAGTGATTAGACATTATAAAGGGAGTGTGAGAAAGATCCTCTCTGATCGAGGGAGGGAACGAGGCAACAATGGTCAGCACTTTGCAAGCGCAGGATTTGTGACACTGTATGGAAATGACCTGGCTCTCATGAAAACTCCTTAAAGTTTGCAGGAGATTAAAACACAGGTGTTCAAAATCCAACAATAGCAGCTTGTTTCTTCTGAGCTGAGAATTGGAAGTCAAGGTCATGTTTTTATACAGTGTGTTACAAATTAGTCAGGAGCCGGCTGGCGTCAGAAGATCTGGACTGGATCCAAACTGATGAGAGCACCACCAGGGATGGGACAGAAATGGATAAATAGACAGTATCCTAACTTAGCAGCACCTGATGCTAGGAGAGACTCTCTCGGTCCGTTAGGAGATATAGACTCTGCCTTTGTGTATCAGATCCATGTACATGTACTTGTATTCTGCAATATCATTCACTAAACTTGTTATTAACTTTAACTGGACGAATCCTGATCTTGATTGATTCCTGAGTTTTATTTCTCTGATTTACCAGTAAACGAACACAAAGGAAGAACGCAAAGCCCCCTTTCCCCGAAACAGAAGCTAACCCTGGTACAGGGCATGGATGTATGGATCCAGGGCCAGGCAGCATGACAGAGACAACAGCAGGACAGAGAACACTACAGGAGGACTTTCACCGGCGACCCGATAGCTGCTGGTTAGTACATACACAGGAACACCAAAAGTGGGGGGAAGCGTGGGTTAATATGTGGATTGATACTGGGATGTCTACACAACTGTGCGAGTCGATTGACTTCAAAATGTTCGCCACTTTACTCGAACCAAAGTTCAAAACACCTGTTCATATATGTCTTCTTTAGTCTGTTGGCTGTTTAGGTTTTTTCCTGGCACACGTCACATACACATTTTGCACTTACTGTCTTGTGTAGATTGTTTACATATTTGTGCTCATCATATGTACATTTTATGTACTGGTGTTATTGTTGAATACATATTTCTAAAATTGTATGATGTTTTTGTTGAGTTATTATTACACAATACTTTTTCTGACCTTTTTGAATCCCCTGACAAATAACCCATATTACAAAAAAAGACTAAAACTAACACTAAAACTAATACAAACTAAACTAAAACTAAGCACTTTCAAAAAATAAAAACTAAACTAGCAAACAAAAAGTAAAAACCTAGCCATTTTAATTATTTCCATGTCATTTATTGTGTTATCTATTTAGTATTTCTGCATTTATAACTGAATTATAGTGAATTTTAATCCCTGGGCCAGTGCATGGCCAAAAACGTATAGCCTAAACTCTAGAGTAAGGCGCAAGTGCATGTAAACCCACTATCTGCTTCTCTGCGCTGCAATGCCACCATATGGCAAAATAATAATATAGCATGCAAAGATTTGCTGTGCTGCATGTAATTCTTAGTGGTCAGAGAATGGAGATAGCAAGTAGTCATACTTCTTATTGAGATGTAACAAAATATAAGGGAGATTGAGCTGCCAGCACAGGGGAGGTTCATATACTCTAGTGCATGGGCTCAGTCAGAGGCAGATTTCTCAAAACTCCATGCTTTGACTCTGCAGTTTTACACAGAACAATACTAATCTAATCAAGGTTTATTTAGTGTTCTGACATACTGTGTGCAAAATATTTGATAATGAATATTAATACACACTAACATTTTGGACATCAGGATTCTCTCAAAATATACTGACTTTCTCAATTTGCATCATGTGTGTTTGTCTGACAACATAAGAATATATAAATCCATTGGCCATAATCTACTCCAATACTAATCTGATTTCAACTTTGTTCTCTTAACCTTTTCATCTGTCCATACAGTATATCAGTGACGTGTTGTGCTGAATTAAAGCCCTAATGTGGCCTCAACGTTTGCCAAACATACGCCTATTCTCAGTTCCCAAAAACACATTCTGCCGGCTTGAAGAGCCTTTTCAATAATGGAACGCTTTCATATTATATTCATAATGTGCTATGGTGAACACTGCAACCAAGTCTTCTGGGTTTAATTTAATGTGATTTCAGGGCCTAATTTGGCTTCCTACATGGCAGTGGTAATGAAACCTTTGTATTTGATCTAGATACACTTCATTTGGATATTACCAAAGACTTCCAAGATTTCAAGATAACCTTTGTGCATAGCATTAAATTCAAAGAGAAAAATAACCTCACCAGGGCTCTACGCTCACATTTATTTTTAGGGGCACTGGTGCCCGAACAAAGGACAGGGATGCGTCTGTGCTTCATGAATGCACACCTTTTTAAACTGTCTCCTAATTATTTTAAGGCTTTAAAATTAGGGTTGGGGTTTTAGCATTGTATTTTTCTCAATCCAGTATCAAATCTTCTTATTTAATCTGTATCCTTTCAAAGCTCTTAGTAAATCTATGCATATTTAGTGTTCACCTTTTTGAAAGTTACTAAAATTATAAATAACTAGAAGGGAGAGCGCAGACTTTCGTCAAAGCATGCCCTATCTTTTTTCAATTTTCTGAGTCGGGAACTCATTTTTCCAATTAATCCGAAACCACATGAATGCAGCACAATCGCCCTATCTTGCAATATTACCAAAGGTGGAAAATAATTAGTGTATCCACCCCGTGATTCGGATCAGCTCCCAAATGTAATGGGTTCTTCCTGGGCCTATGCGTGTAAACAAATTGTAGCTACAAATGAGAGGTAGCACTTGATTCATCCTCAAAGAAGCTTTTGTATTAAAGATGCTGAACGATCAGTAAAAATAAATATATCAGCATAGTATAGTATAGATATCAGCAGAATATATCTAATGTTGATTAAATAAGTATTTACACATGGAAATGCCATTAGCCTATACTGACTTTTGGCAAACCTTATTTTCTAGATCAGAACTAGAAGTTGAGCTGCGTAATTTGATATGATATGAATGACATTTTAACCAGGAGATTTTGACTCCTGAAATGATGTGGCACAATCATCTGATGAGAAGATGCATCACTCTGTTGAAATAGTTGGAAATACAAAAACACTCAGTCCAGTCATGATTGTACAGAGGTGATGCTTCTTTTACCTCATAAACAGTCTTTCGCTGAGCAATAGTTTTTCACATTTGCACACACAGGCACCAGCACATACAAACATAAGCTTGCACTTGTAAAGCCCTGCCCATGGCTTTTAATTGTGCTAGGAATACAGGTTTCAAGATTTATAAACAGCCTATTAGTATTATTTTTCAAGCCTTACTAGTCTATTTTTCCAGTGTAAATGTTACTCTAATAACAACTGATTATTATATCTCCTACTGACCATCAGCCTAAGTGCAAAACCAAACAACCTTTCAAAGGACATTGTTTGCAAATGCCAAGACTCCACTAACTTCATAAGACCATATTGCTCTATTGATTTATTAAAAGAAGTTCAAACTTCTATCTAAAATATGTAATGTCTGTTCGTATGCTCAAGATGGCAGCAAAGAGCCATACAACTCTGCTGCTCAATTAATCAATATTCTATTTATGAAGCATATTAAAAAAACGTTTTTTTTTTTTTTTTTGTTTTCTTTTCTTCTGTGCCAGATTTATACAGTACATAATTAATGCAGAGACCTTTCCTTTCTGGTTGTAAAACCGTCTAATCAAACAAATTATTCCAGCAAGAGAAAATTCACGGAATGGTTTAAAGTGTGAGGATAACTAAATTAATTTGTGTATGAGATGAGGATAATTGATGATATCTCAGTGTCCATGATGAACATACCGAACACTAAATAGCAGTATGTTGTCTCATCCAAAATGATTAGGTTTTTCTCTAACTCTAGAGCTGGTCAATGGCTGTGAATATGTCAATATCTGCATGTGCTGTGCAGTACAAACACCAATGCTTATTTGCAGTCAAGTTGTCGATAGTGTTAACTAGGGCTGCCACCTCTCAGTCGATTAGTTGACTAATCGGTCGTTTTGGTCTTAGTCGACTAAGATTTCTTTAGTTGATGAGTCATTTTTTATGCTTATTCATGCTTAATTACTCATTTCCAAGAAACGTATGAGCACATTTCTGGTAAACACAAGATTTAAAGTGGTGCTTTTGCAGGATTAATTGTGGAGAAAGTCAGTTTTACAGATGGTTAATTAACTACATTTATATTGTGCTTTTCTAGTCTTAACCACCTCTCAAAGAGCACAGCTCTGTCGATTACATCAACTAATCGATTAATCGACAAAATCATATAAGTGTTAGTCGACTAAGAATTTCTTTAGTCGAGGACAGCCCTAGTGTTAACCACTCTTCCTTAGTTTTATTACATTAATTATTCTAGTATTTTGACAGCAAAATCAGAATAATGTCAAGAAGTCAATTCACTACCCTTTTTATATTGAATTAATGCATTATGGCAGCAGTGTTATTGATTATTGAGTGTACGAATATCATCATGGGAATCTATAAATGCTGTCATACTTATCATATTTGAGAGTAAGAGACATTCGCTCTTCTGCTTAACAGCTTACTTGACACCCTGGTTATCAAACGCAAGCCATCACAGCCCTATTGGTCAGTTTCAGAACTTCAGCCATCACTGGGGCTTATTCACCATGTGGATTATATATTTCTAAAGACAACATTAAACAGACTTTGCAAGGCCTGCGTTGTGCTCTGTCAAAGATTTAGCTCCTTGCACACCCGTCTCTCTCTCTCTCTCGTTCTCTCTGAAGGCCTCCTTTGTAGGCATAGGAATGCCCTGTGTGTACTCTGAAATGTAAAGCAGACCTTCTATTCAGATGTGCATGCTGCTGTTGATAATGTGTTTAATTCTAAATGACAGAGGGATTTATCAAACACTATGTTTGATAAAGATGCCTATCTGATATTCTCTAAAGGAGACGCATACAACATGCAGTCCTAATTGTTGGACTTGTCATTAGGGCAGCGCCATGGGACCTTGTCTGATAATGAAATGGCTGAAATGGTATGGAATTCATCTTGTCTTGTGTGTCTTCTGATCTTTCATGCACATATAGAAGCTGCAGTTATAATCTTACAGCACAACAACTGGCTATATTGCTCACAGTTAATATCACAAGAAAATAACTCGACCACTTTTATATACGACATTGCTGGAGAGTTTGAGTGGCTATCGGACATTTGGAAGAATCAAGACTAAAACAGAAAAAATGGTGTCATCTCGAATAATTTACAGACCTGTAAATAGCTTGAACAATTATTATGCTGTTAACAGTTTGATTCATGAGCAGGAGACAGCATTTTGTTACTTGTTAGTATATATTTTAAGTTTTTAATTTTATTTATTTCAAAAAGGGACAGTGTATATTAATGAACATTTCGAAGAATGTAAATATACAGGATCATAGCCAAAGGCTAATTTCCATCCTTAGTCCCTGACAGGTTGATGGTCCCTATAAGTTAAGTTAAATAATTTTATTTTATGCCTTTTATCAAACAAATTTTTTTTTTTTTAGTGTGCATTAAAACCTCTCCTCATTCCTCTCCTTTTGGAAAATGTTTCTGCTAAACTGACACTAGAGAGAGTGACACTGAGACCTCCTATGAATCTGTTTTACTCTCACACACATAAACACAAAAAAGGCAGGCAAAGCAGGAAACAAAGGTGAATCAATATGCAGTGCTGTTGTATGCATGATCCAACAATTTAAATATTTGCTATTACTGTCTTGTGTTCCTAAGTGGTCCTTACTAACACATAGTCTAACCTAGTATTTAAAGCCTGGATGGTTTTACCCACAAATTCTGTACATGTTAACCAGCCTTAGCAGTACCGCTGGGTACCGAATTCAATACATTTTAGGCACAGACCGAATTGCCTCTAAAGTATCAAGAATCAAAAATGCCTCATCATCAATACCCAATTTCAATACCTATTAAATTTCATCAGCATCAGTGAGCCAATAAGCATGCAGCATGTTTCTACCAAGATCTAATAATGTTTGTGATTGGCTGTCTAACGTTACATGTGGTAAAGACACGCAGGAAAAATTCTACGTTACGCACAGAGGCAGGGCTCACATAGTAGGAGCTGGAAAAATACATAAAAAGATTTTTGCCGTAATGTTGTAATTTCTTTTTGTTCGGTAAAATTGGTATCTATAAAAAGTATTGTTTAGGAGTATTGTTTAATCGAAGTCACAGTATTGGTACCGGTATCGAAAATGTTTGAACGATACCCAGTCCTACTTAGCAGTTAGTTCCTATTATGTAGCTGAATACTGTAGCCTAATGGTCACCTTTGCCCTTATATCACACAGCACACACCACAGATAGATGCTCACACGCTGCGCATGTTGTCTCCCAGCCACACTTTTAACTTCAAAGCCCTGCTCACCCTTGTGTCTCAAGAGGAATGGAGGCACCATAGCAGCCAGTCTTCGCTGCTTTGCCATGGTTAACTATGACCGCAGGCTGGAGCACCTCCCCATGCCTCCTGATACCAGAGCAGGGGTGGTGGAGGGGGGGTTGGCGTCCTGTAACTCCACAGCACACTGCCTTGTGCCTTGCCACCACATAACCTGTCCCTGCGAGACAGAGGTGCATTATGCACCGCGTTACAAGGCTACACTTGTTGAGCACAGTGTATATAGTATGTATAATGAAAAGGTCACCTGTGTACCAAAGTGTGCTTGACTAAAATGGCTCAGTATGGATTTCATAATAAGAATATTGCTATAAATATTAAGAAAAACATATAAAGAAAAATAAGTTTGTGTGTCAGAAAAAAAGAGATTGGAAGGGTTGAATTGTATAACTTTGGAAGGGAACATCAGGCACATAGTCTAAAATTGATGAAAATGAGAATTTCTTAAGATTTTTAAATTATGTCTGTATGTGTGATGTGTTTGTAGGCACAGTGATGCTTTTCTCAGGTCTGGAAAGTGTCCTCCCTGTTGGAATGGTTGTGTTCAGCTCAAAGGAACAATGTGGTGGATTTACTTTATTATGAACAAAGCCTTTGTCTGAGGTGCTCACATACTGAACGGGGGTCCAGAGTCCAGGAGCAGCTTTGAACTATCAGGTCAAAGACATCACAGAACCGACGCGCTGTTTCACATTCATCTTGTACCTCACACAGGAGGCCCGTCACATTTGTCCTTTTGATTGTCCTCCATTTCTTTAAAGGTCTGGCTGGAACCATAGGTCATCTGGAGGCTTTTATGTGGAGAAAAACACATGTGTTCTTATTCTTGCTCTTCACTTTAGGGGAAGAACTGCACAGGGGTGAAGGCATTCACTTTTTAGCATGGCTCTCTGCCACAGTAAAAAAAAACACAATTGAAATTGAACTACAAATCCAAACAACCAATTCCATTTAGCGAGAAAAGACATTTTAATTAAAAGACAGAAAATGCTTTTCACATATCAATAGAAAGGTGGGCATAGATATGAACTCACTGCCATGAAATATGCAAAGCAAGCCCACCACAGAGAATAGCTGAAAACACAGGTTCTTTTGATGTTAAGTCCTTTGGTTGTGTAGGTCTTCATTCAACTAGCCTGTGGATGTTTTAACCTTCTGTAAAACTTTCTCCAGCACTGCGCTCTCCCTCTCCACACCAGAGTAAGGTGAATCTGCAGTTCTGCCCATGATTTTTATTTCAAGAACGCAGTGTTTCTCTTTGCCGAGGTTTATGAGTGCCCAACGTAGTATTTCACTATCCTGTTGACTGTGGACACCAACTTTCTGTAATGAGTGCAATTCAGCCATTACTATCTTTGGTATTTTTGCTGGTTGTATGGTATGGCCTCTTTTGTGTATGTTTAAAGTTCACTGCCTTTATTGATAAGTAAAGACAATTTTGGAAGTAATTGTTCTTCAAAGAAATAAGTAATACTAAATGTATCACAGTTGAAAACAAATTACTTGACGCACGCACGCATTCTCTCTCTCTCTCTCTCTCTCTCTCTCTCTCTCTCTCACTCTAACAAACAAAATAATAGAAATGGGACCAATAACCAATCAACCATGGAACACGTATCCTTTGACTCCAGGCTATTATTGCTTCGATGAGCCCATGTGTGTTGTGCAGTATTGACTGGTTCAGTTTTGATGATCCATTCTCAGATGAGAGGAAGCATGTCAGTGCACCGAGCATCACAAAGGGCAGATGAAACACAAGGCTGCACATGCTAGAGCAGATAATTACAGCAAAATATCATCTTCACTTAATCTACATTTTCCCCCTCATTTTTCTTGTGATATAGTCTCCTGTTGGAACTGTAAGGACCAGGCAGGGTCCCGGCAGTGAACTAGACACTGCTGGTCTTACAGGTTTAAGATGCTCCTGAAGAGAAGCTCAGGATTAGTTAGTATTCACTGGACATAACAAGGCCTTTGATGTAGCCAGTATTCTCTTTACTCACCCAGAGCATCAACATTTAATGAGACCTGATATCAGCCTTTTTAGGAACTGTGAATATTTCAGATAAAAGCAAATTGTATTCACCAATACCAACAGACACAATGAGGTGGTCAGAGGTGCATTGTCACCGGTGTGCTATACTGGAGCTATGCCTTTGTGAAATGGTAGATGTTCATTAAAACAGGCCTATTTCACTCTCTCGTAATCAGCACCACATATGTCATGGGAGGATACTGCCTGGAGCAAAAAACTAGTGCATAATTTATAACTCCAGGTCAGGCTGTGCAATGAGTGCATATTATCTCAACAAAGATGCATTACTCTCCCATCATTCCATATTTACAATTATGTCTTGATGTGCCGCTCATTTAGCACACAATAGTGCAATTAGTGCAATAATCCTCTAGATGAAATTTCAACATGTAAGAATTTTAAAATCGGTTGTTAGTCTATCAGTACACATTAAAATGAGATCTTAATATAAGCACCTTTTTTTTTTTTTTTTAAAGTCTTCGGATGTGTGTGTGTGTGTGTGTGTGTGTGTGAGAGAGAGAGAGAGACACACACACACAGTGTGCAAGAAAGTGTCACAGTGAGCTGTGACACTGCAGGTGTTTAAACTGTGGTGATGTAATTGGTCACAAGGGGAATAGAAACAAGAGCTTCACAGTCCTTGATTTGATCCCTTGGTTATTGATTTCTCAGTCTGCTTCTAACAGAAATAATTGCCACATGTAATGTATTATTCAATTACAAGACACTGCTCTCAAGTTTGGGTTTGATGGTTCTTTTTGAATCACTGAGACCTATAGATAATTCAACACTGTCAGCCCATTAAGCAGCGCGAATATTAAAAGGTATGCGTTAATCCTGCCTATTTATTAGCAACTGTGACATTCACCAGTACTCAAAGTTCCCCATTTTCAGCCTTTGTATAGTTGAAGGAAGTGGGCTTAACTTTTGTTGAAACGCAGGCATATTCTTATTGTGACTCTTATCTGTTATATAGGCAGTCGACTGTTCTTTGAAGCCAAATCATAATAATGGAAACAACACTACTGCACAGTACCTGTGATGAGGTTAGAGTATGACATGGGCGTTCCTTAAAGGCTATGCGTTCATCATTTGTAACCCAGTGAGTCAGACAAACCTACTGGACACATAACAGCAAGAAATACTTTTAATTCTCAACTTATAGACTGTAGAGTGTGATTGTGAACCTACATTTTCGATGGACACATTCTTTGAGCACACATTCTTCAGCACATTCACAGTATATTATATAAACACAGTATGTTTTATATTATAGAGATTTGGATAGGCACATGCATTTTGGAAGTAAGACATTTCTCCTCACCAGATTTTCTTTTACTTTTTCTCTTTATCACTCTGTTGTGAGAGTAAAAAAATCAAAATTGATCCAGCAAAGGGAAAACTATTACTCTTATTCTCTACGCTTCAATTTCACACTGGATCCTATCCCCCATAATGCAACTTGATAATGTCTTTTGTTAGGCCTGCCTTCTCTGGAAAATGCTTACATTTTTCAAACTTTACACGGAGTTTGTAAAAGAGTGGTTTCTTTATTTGGTGTTTTAGTGTATTTTTGTCACTACATTCAAGTTTAGGAGTTTTGGTGTACTTGATTGACGTAGAGATTGAAATCATATGATTTTTTTAGGTATGTGTCTGTGCATGCATGTACACAGTTTATGAAGAAAGTGCTGCTTTTGTAAGCTTAATATACACTGAGATATTATTGTGATGTTCTTTGGGATGTTGCCGCAATTTAATGATAATAATTTGTTTTCTAGTACACATGTTTATGCAACCATTTCACCTTTGATTTTGTTTTCTTCTGGACATTAATGCAAATATTGATACTTTCTTCATGGTGTGAAAATCCAAAATAATGTATCTAGACTACCAAATGCTTAACTGCTATTATATATTGTGACTTAATAGGTGTATGCTACCCAGAGTATGGACCAGTTTCTATTCTGTCTACAAGATCATACTCTGCTTCATTAAGCTCTGAAGAAAGTCTATCCAATGCTGTGCAGCACTGTGTGACACAGTTTAATGATCAGCCATCCAGCACTTGTTTACAGGCTTACAGCTCTGCTTTCCCGGTCATGTTCTGTTAATACCCACTCCTGTTAATATTTATCGTCAGTCTTAATTGGTTTGATGTCACTACACTGTTGCTGCTGTCGGCGTGCTTGTTGAACTGGCCTTGGTGTTGTTTCAAAGTCTTTATTATTGTGACAGTCAAGTCCTGTTCATTAAAAGTCCTGTTCATTAAAGTTTCACTTTCCATTTTCATCAGTATCAAGCTGATTCTGTAAATGCAAGGGAGCTGCGGAAGAGTCAAACCCTGCAAGCGATCACAGGGGAGGTGCATAGTCTGTATAAATTATCAGGAATATGAACTCGATCGAAGATGTAAATTGCACCAATGGTTAGTTATGTGGGGAATTGCCATGCATTTCATGCAGCGATAATAAAAATGAATTTTTGAACAAAGGGATCTTAAAATAATATCTAATCTACAGAGACTACCCACATCAAACGAATAATTAGAAGCTTTGAAATAAATCTTTGTGGTCAGAAGTGTAAAGCACTAGCCATGTGAATATTGTACTCAATTCAAGTTTGTCAAAAGAAAAAACAAAACCAGAGTTAATTAACGGTTATTAGAGGCCTTTTCAACTTAAATTTGACTTTCAAATATTAGCTCTTATATATAAACTATGCTTCCGGCATCTGCAAATTAGCTTTAGTGTCTCTCCTCTAATTAGTCCTCATAACCCACACACAATAATATTAATAATTCAGAAGCATAAGATGTATTTAGGATTAGTCATTAAAGTGCATTTTATTTGCATTGTATTAATCTGATACACATCACCTTTGCAATTTAATACAACTATAATCTTAGGTCAGGACAAAATTAAATGGTGAGGTGCTCATTAATATTTAACTGTGGGTATTTTAGTAGCTTTCACAGGGCTTTCAAGAAGTTCTCACTATGAAAAAAAGACTACAGCTTTATGTTCTAAAGCCCAGTTGATTTTAGGTCAGACCCATTTTAGATAGATAGATAGATAGATAGATAGATTTTTTTATTGATCCCCAAAGAAATGGGAAATAACATTGTTGCCGCAGCAAAATTTCAGACACACAGCACACGTACAGAGTAAACATTAAATAATAGGAAAAAATATACATGAAATAAGCCCTATACTTTATTTTATTTTACCCAAGCCCTATACTTTTAAATGAGATGGGGCTTCATCATCATCTCATTAGTTGATCACTACAACATATTTGTCTTTTTTCTGGTCTTTCACATTCAAGCCGGACATCACACTACAGCAAGCTTCAATTCCCAATATGTAATTTATAAACGTAATATCTGTCAGTTGTACAGTAAATAATCTTATATAAAGGCACAGCCTTGTATTTGTACAGTGTTTCTTGGGTGAAATAAAAAAAAAAGTGTGGTTTAGTAAAACCTGCCCCCCAGCTCTCACACTTCTCTCTCCCCCACCCACTTTCCCTCCTATCTCCATCCTCCTGCCATCTCTCTCTGTCAACAGTGATTTTGCCTCTTGCCACTGATCAAACGCACCTGCCAAGCCCTGCTAACATTCCCGAGCATGTTCGCTAATTACCCACAAAGCCTTGCAGATTTATACTCCTAATAGGGAATTTGCCTCAAATCGGGGGCAGGGTTGTACTGCTTTACAATGGTATTTATTTACTCATTTGGGAAAGAATCTCCTGGGATAATGTGCATTTTAAATGTTTTAAGGCAAATAAACTTCAATTTTTTTACATGACTATGGCACTATTCTAAATAAGTGTATCCCTGTTGTATTACCATAAACAAGGGTAGTAAACAGGGTTAGAGACATTGACATAATCATCTCTTGATTTGCATCTAAGTTAAGCACTCACATCATACAAAGCCGTGGCATTACTATCAGGGTTATCAACAACAAAGCTTAGCACTGATTATAATCCTCTTGTTTCAGTGTACATGTAATTAGACAAAAGAGCCTTTTAACTGTGCATTTAATAGGGGAAATAATAGATTAGTTGCTTTACTTAACAAATTGCCAATTACCTTTTTATGTTTAAAAACACTACATTTGAAATCATGTTAGATTAAATGTCCTACAGTTTCAAAGTTCTTTTAGCATGGAGACTAATTTTCTTCGAGTAGCTAAAGTGCAAACTCAACCATTCGTAAGTTGCATACTTATGATAAAAACAAGTGTCCTGCTTCCCTAAACATCCTGAAAGAAATAGCCATCCTGTGAACCCTTTCTAAAAGTGGCAGTCACATATAGGAAGTTATAGGATGAGGCCAAAAAAATGATACTGTTTTGCGATAGTGTCTGCACATACAATTTCAAATTAGCTAAATCAAATAGGTCATTGCATATGAAAGGCTTCTTTCAATTAGTTTTGAAAGGGTTGAGGGCAGTCAAACTGTTATTTTCTATGTAACAAATGTCTGCACATTTATTTATCTTTGCCAAAAGAACAAACTCAACTCTGTATATGGCAGAGACCCAGCCATTAAGGGCTTCATCTGAGCCTAGCCAGTTGATATAAGCATCAAATATCTTTTTTGTCAGGAGGAAGCAATCACTAGGGAGAGCGTTTACTGCCTATCCATTTAAAAGAGAAACAAGTTTTCCTTAAGCCTGCTGCTTTCTGCATGGTTAGTTCCCCAATGCTGCTCTAATGGAAGGCAACCCACTCTGCCAGTTCTCAGCAACAGTAACAGCAGCATGGTGTGGGGAGAGGAAGAATATGTTGTAGAAGAAGTGCTTGAATGCTCCTCAAAACAAACAAGCCTGACTGTCAGCTGATCAAATACTTGGTCACCATACCATCATTATGGAGGGACAAGGGGGTAGGAAGGCTATGCGATGAACCCACTTTTAAGCCAGCGTCTTTTCTCACGCTTTGTCAGACAAGCCTAATGCACAGATCCCCGCGCAGTCCAACTCTATTCACTGTACTCAAATGACTACAGGATATTGTAACACACTTTACACTGAAATCAAAATCAGAGTAACACTATTTGGTGACTATTTTAAGCAACAGGTACTAGGTGCAATAGTTAGGTAAATCCTAAAAAGAATTCTCTTTTCATACAAAGCAGGGTGAAAAATGTAATTGAGTACTTAACAGGTGGCCACATGTGAAATATAAATCCAAACATTAAATGAATTGTATAAATGTGATTTTCAAGTAAAATTTAGCAAATTTCAATGGCTCATTTACAGAGAATAATACTTAAATACGAAAACAGGTAAAATCAAAAGGTTGGTTTGATGACTGAGTTGTTAGCGCTGTCTCCTCACAGCAAGATCACAGGTTCAAATTCTGGATAAAATGGAAAATGGATTGATGTCTTTAAATAGTGTGTTGGCCTGCAACAGATAAACAGTTACAGCGTTGATTAATAAAATTGACTCTACAGGAGCCAGTTTTATAAATAAAAATACATAGACGTCTACCTGTAAATCACACACACACACACACACACACACACACACACACACACACACACACACACACACACACACACGCACATACACACAAAGCCATGAATTCTTTTTCAAAGGATGTCAGTAGGAGAATAAGCAATGGAGACACCCATGTTTGTAACCTGCCAGGACCGATCCCCCCAGCCTGCCTTCAAAAGCAAATGAAGAGTCTTAATAAAGCCTGCCATAACATGAGATCTTTTTAAGTGAGACACCCTCCTTCCTTTACCAGTCTACCCCCTGTGGAGCAAAAAACCTCTCTCACCAATCTCATTTCCACCGATCAATAAACTTAGTCTTCTGAAGACAACCATGCAAAGCCACAGCTCTACTCCTTTTCTTCTCCTCATTGCAAATTAGAAACAAACATCACTCTCTTATTTATGCCAGACTCATTAGATGCGGGTCTAAACAATATTCTAGAATAATTCCTGATTTGGCTTCAAAGTTGCATTTAGCAATTAACACTTTCATGGCATTTTCTTCAATAGTCATTCAGGTTATTACATCTAAGATCTCAAAAGAAGGACCATTTTTTTTGGTGTCACAAGGCCAGATTTGAGCCATTTAACAGGTATTAATCATTCAAATGAAAGCCAAATTGAGTTTACTATTTATTTTCTGTAATCTAGGACAAAAGTCTAAAGTGTAGAATTGTATATTCAGAATGTCATTTGCTTGAGTTGTGTGTAATGTACAAGCTGTTTTTATGACTAGTACAAGTGTTGCACTGAGACTGTCAGTGAAGACCAGATGGTGGAGCCAAAAACTCAGAAGAGAATAAGTCTGATTTCTAATTTGTTCCAAGTTTCTCGGAAGGCTCTGTAGTGTGTAGTCTATATTTGTGTGTGTTGGTATGTGTGAGTGTGTGTAGGTTTGTGTGAGTGCATGTGTGTATAAAAACGTGTGCATGTGTGCATGTGTGTTTAGCCTAGACTAAAAACACTCACTTGAGAAACAGAGAACAGGGCTCATTTTCTAACCACCCCCATCGGCTGGTTCTGGGCTATGGATGAATAATGGCTGAATTCAACTGTGCTGAAACAGAAACACATTCCACACACTCTGCAAAGCTAATAGCCAGAGCAAAACAACCACATTTGAACATTTACAATTAAGAAAGCTCAGTGATTGAATATCTGGGTGACTGGTAAGTCATGCCTTGGAGTGAGATAAAACGCTGCTCCTGGATATTGCTGAATGCTTCACAAAACCCTAACTATGTTTTAGATGTGCCTCAACAACACTAGGAAATGAGTCAATTTGACAGGAAAGCAACATTTTGTTTGCGATGTGAGAGCATAGGGAATATAGACATTGGCATGTCTAGCAAGAAAATGTCTATGGTTTCAAATTGAAGCCACTGTTGAAGATATGCGTTCCTGGTAGGTAACTGACTGGTGAGTACGATCTCATCCAGATCTATTTGCACCATTATATAGATCAAGCAATATATGAGGAAATGCTGTATATTCTTTAGTTTTAATGTTTTATAATATATGTTTTTATAATCATACAAAATAATTATACTTTTTTTACGTGTCAGCTTTTGGCAGCATCTGAAAAATACCAGTTATAGTACAGTATAGTACTAGTTATAGTCATATACAGCATATTTAGTCAGCACATAGTTTTTTCATCATTTTGCTGCTCATTCTCTTGCATTTCAGTAGTTTGGTCTACAAGGCAGACACAAGACATTTTAAGATATTGAGATGCTGAGGAAGAAAAACCTCTTAAAGTCACCCTGCTTCTACTGGGCATAAAATATACATATATTGTACATTTTACCACCTAAACCCTGTGTAAATCTTACCTTTAAACAAGCTTCCTCAATCATGTAATAGAATGGAAATACAGCACCATGTGCATTTTTTGTTAACATATCATTAGTTAGCTTTGTTGACAAAACTACAAATAAGCACCTAATAATAATCTCTTGGAGATGCTCAGGTTGCAATTTAAATAGCTGGACCAAGAGCCTTATCTTTGCAGGGTCCATACTCTCAATCAAAGTGTAATTTGTGTGTGGGGATTTAATGGAATTGAAGTGGAAGTTATACCACAGTAATCATTTGTATAATTAAGAATTTTAAATTACTGTTATAATTTGCAAGAAGATCTAAAACTAAAACTCAAACATGACTGGCTGTAACATTTGGCGGTCCATCACACACACACACACACACACACACACACACACACACACACATATATATATATATATATATATATATATATATATATATATATATATATATATATATATATATATATATATATATATATATATATATATATTTCCCTCCCACTACAAGGAAATCTGTCCAACTGCATTCTGTTAAATTCTTTTTAATAAAGTAATCCCGTTTTAGAGGTAAATGTGTTATCTCGTGTATCAGTGTTTTAAAAATTCCCACCGCACCAACAGGCTCAGGGATATTCAGGTCAAGCACACGGAGGATCACAAACAATCAACTTTGCGAAGAATGTTGAGGGAAACATCTGCAGATTCATTTACCCATGGCCTCTCAGATTGCTGTGGCCATCACAAGTCCTAATGGCTTTACCTGGTGGCCCTTCATTCACAGGACTGACATCTCATGTAGTTAGATTTGGCAGGTGTTCATTCCGCAGAGCATCGGTAGCATACTTCTCCATTTTATCAGACCCTGGTTAGAGAGCTGGCCAGAAAATAATTTTGGTGCAATTACCATATGTTGTGATTGTGGTTTTGGAGCAACACTACAACATCTGTGTTATACTGGCAACTGGGGCACCCTGAAAGAAACTTCCCCAGTCTACATTCCTTCCCTGCATCTACTGAACAGGTGCTCACTGCAACACTGCTCCCCTATAGAGGGGCTTTGGGCCGGCCACATGGTTCCTCCCTGTTAAAGCTTTTATATACACAGGGCATGTTTGTAAAAGAGTAATTACTGACTTGCAGAGTGTAAGAGAATGCAACAAACAGCACAGTCATCTCTTTGTGGTCTAAGGTTTTAATGAAACGATACAATAGCAACTCACACTTTTACTCTGACTGAACAAACTCTTTTCCTAAAATGTCAATCTAGAGTAGTTAATCTAGAGTATGTGATATTTGTGTACAACATAACACTTTCTTGTAATGCTTATGACAATGGATTCAGTCATTTGCATACACAATTTTGGATTAGTTGAGATAGGTAAATACGAAAATAATTCATAAGCCTTAAGGTTGAAGACACAGGCCACACTCCTTGCACAATTTTGTGAAATACACACACACACACACACACACACACCCCCACCCCAGTAGAGGCTACAATAAATGATGGCAAATTGGCAAATGAAAAACAGGCCGTTTGTAAATGAACCCACATATGGGGATTCCCTGGCCTAAAGAATCAATTATCTCTTTAAACTTGTAACATCTATCAACATTTGTCACAAAGCATACAGCAGAGCAGGTGGTAAGCTAACACACCGTCCACAGGGGTCCAGGCAGTGCAGCCAGCGGGCTCCCAGTCACGGTGGTGTGTACTTCTGTGTTAAGTGATGTCTCCCACTACAGGGCTGTGCCGGTGTGTCACACAACCACTCAGACCCTCAATGTACATGTCATTATAGTGCAGCAGAATGGCAACTGTCACAGAACCTGGCTATCTATTTCAGACTGGCTCAATGCTGTATGTGTTTAGAAAAGCACACTTTGATTTTCTCACCAAATCAAAGGCTTCTCTCTGCTGTTTTCTTCGTCCACACCCTCCCTCAACTGTAGCCAACAGTAAATAGACAGGAAGTTGTGGTGGCTGATACAGTAAATCAACAACTTTACAAGGCAGGACCTGAACATGGACCTATTTCATTTTTCAGTGTTAGTCTCTGATTTATTACATATGACATGAACACATGAGGGGACGTTTAAGTCAATCATTCCAGCAATGTCACCCCACTAATTCAGAGCTTGCACAATTAATATTTTAATCAACTGAATTCATACAACAGCCTCCATAATCCTGCATTGGCTTCCACATATGTCAATTGAGAAGCCAACTAAAATTACGATGCTCCCATTATGTAGCATTTTAATAGAAAGTAAGAAAATGTAAAATAGGCAAAGTTGTTGATTTTGATGAAGTTTATTCAGAAATATTGTGTATACTCACTGACTATCCATTTCCAGAGGTTCCTTCACATTCCCTCTTGTTTTCTAACAGTGCGGCTGGATCTTTCACTGTAGATTCTCAGACACACAAGATGCACACAAAGCAGAGACAAAGAATTCAATAAACCAGAAAGTATTAAGTGAAACACTGCCAAGATGACAATCTGTTTTCAAGAAGTGTGTAATTAGGAGACCAACACATTTTAACATCAATAGAACAGCAGAGGAAGGAAACGGAAAGAATTAAACACTTAGAGCATGACCACAGCATCGTGTTTGAATAAATGGGAAGAATAAGTCAATTAAAAAGGAGCTATTTCAGTTCATAAAAGATGGGGTAAACAGTGGGTTTGCTGCAGAAGAATAAGCAGAATCACATTTTGTACAGCTATAAATTTGTCAGGGGACTGCAGAGAAGACAAAGACCTGAACATTATCTCAAAGACTAGTTTAAGAATAATTAAACTTTCATGGTTTGAAATAATTGAATTATCCATAGAAATGCAGACTTTATAGCTGCAATTTTACCACAACGACATTCATTATAAACACATGGAGCCATATTCATTCTTTTCGAAATGTGTCTCTGCTCTCAATTCAACAAATAAAGATAAATGAAGTGCTCCTACACATTTCAGCTACTTTAACACAGCAATATCAAGAACCCCTGGCTGTTAGATCATTTTAAGCAGAGTCCTTCAAGAATGTCTACAGTATCTTATTTCCCTGATATGGAAAATTAGATTATTGTTGCTTTGTGAACCTGCCACTAATGCTTGTTGAAAAAATATTCTGAAAGCAGACTAAAAGTGTTGCAGCTGTGTGAAATAAATGCATTTATTTCAAATTGCATATGATAATTAATTATCATTTTTTGTTGTGATTTTTTTTTTTCTTCATATTGTAAGCAAACATTAGCTTTGAGCTCTTCCTCCTGGCAAGCAATACTGTCGTATGCCAAATTCCCTTCACAGTGACAAAGGAAAGTCTAAAAAGCCGCTGAGCACAGACAAGCTGGAAAATGTTCCCATTCATATTCAATATTTAAATTCCTATCCGTGTGTCTGTGTATATGCATGAGTGCTCGGTGATCGCAGCGTACCGATTGCGGCTTGAAGTACTGTAGATTGCTGGCTTTGACATTTTCCCATTGTGCATGGTGGTGCAGCAGGCAATAATTGAATATCAGGTGCATAAGCTGCTCTTTAATTTGACATGTGTGCTTGAGGCAATAAACACATGTGGTGCAGTGGGGGCTGCATAATTGCAGAGGAATAAAATATCATATCCAGAGTGAGAGGATCATTGTATTAGGTACCCAAAGACGGCTCATTTGATCATTACGCCAAGGCTAAAGAGGTTGGCTAATTAGTTGTCATTAAAACTCACCGTCTAATAAGGGCTCGCTCTTGCATAAAAAAAATGTACCTATCATATGATGAGCGAACAATGCCCTAAACCCTTTCAAGCCAATCTCAGCGCTAACAGCTTTGAGCAATGGGAATACTGAAACAGTATGGTGTTTTTGCAAAGTAAGGATACTATGAGCTTGTGTCGTATGTGATGTGGTTGCTTACCATTGCTTATAAGAGAATGCCTTGTTATAATCATACTTATATGTTTTTGCAGATCCCAAAAAATCATCAGCTCAACAGTGGCATATAGGCTGATGCACTTAGCAGAGTAGAGGACAAGATCGAGAAGAAGTAAATCAGTGACCGGAGATAAAGAAGACACAGCAACACAGATGCATTATATCAGTGTAAGTGGGAATGACTTCTTCAGACATCACCCTGGTGAGAGGACCCCTGAAGTCTCAGAAACCATGGGTGCCTCTTGCCATGACTTTCAAAGATGGCAGAAAGTGCTCCAGTGAGAGACCCATGCATTATTAGCTGACAACCCCATATAAATAATAAGGCACATAATGCCAAGTGTGAGTGCTTGTGTCTCCACAAGGACGCTCAACAGGTGCACCTCTCGTTGCTGCATTTCCATTTTGTTCAACAAAGAGCCTGCCTGTGCGAATGACTTCTGTCTGAAAGCTTTGCCTGATCATTCTTTTATGTGCCACTTCCCAGAATGCACAACATTCACAGGACCTCATGATAATAGGCTCGTCGGGACACAGAGAAAGGAGCGAGACGCTTGTCAGAGTGGATACATCCGTGCCTGACCCGAGGGAGATGGCTCAGTGCACGACACATCAGTTACAGGACACCGAGAGACCCTCTCCCCCACCTCCTCGCAGGCTAATGGTTTTCAAGTTAGTGAGGGCCTGTGCTCTTGTCTGGGCCAGGCCTGTTGTCATGTGAAATCCATTAGAGGTCGCAAGCACACAGGATGGGCGGTCGATTGATAAGGCAGCAGGAGAAGTGAGGCAGAAGCAGGGGAAGAAATGAGAAGCTTTTTATCTCCTGACTGTACTGTACTCTCCTTGAGGACTTTGTAAAGCAAACTGAAATAGAGTGGAAAATTGATGGAGATGTCTTACATTATTATTGTACTTCTGAGCAATGGCTTGTAAGATTGTATTCTGAAATGGTAAGACAATTGAAAATAGTCTCCTATGTAATCAGAAACATGTCAAAATTGAAGCTCTCTTTCTGTCAACAAAGATACAAGAAATAATGTTGTTTGAGTCTAACATAATGTCCTTAAAAATGGTCATACATTTACATATTTACATCCCAAATCCACCAATGAAAGTATTTCAACTAACGCTTACTCACGCATTGCAATGATTGCCAACGGCAACCTAAATGCTATTCTCAAACAAAGTTTTCCCTTAATTTACTGATAGTCTGTTCATCATTTAACTTGTTTACTCTTTTTCCATTCTTTTTTAATTCATAGCCTGTCTTCCAAAATGTCAAAACTTCTTCCAAATCTTATTTCTCAAGACTTGACACTGTTACAAACTGTGGAAGATGTGTTGGCTTCAGTGACAGCACACTAAGTCATACTGTGGGTTTCTTGATTACATTAATTCACAGGCAATTTAGTGGGGAGCCACCGGATAGTTGAGAACCAATCCATATGCTATTTATTTTCTGCCTATTTTTTCATTTATTATATTTTATGCACAAGGAACCCTGTGAACACCCATTTTTCTGTCGAATCAGTCAAAGCAGCAGCATCATTTTCTCTTATTTTTTTTTTTTTTTTTTTTTATACTTCTGAGCACATTAAGTAGGTTTCTTTGTTTAAAGTGTCATTAATAATCAATCCTGCATTCTATTTTTCAGGCCTGTTTTCCTTCATATATGAATGATAATTATTATCTTTCACTGTCACACAAATGCGCAAGGTGGTACAATGCCTCCATTAAAAAAAAAAAAATTACAGGTATTGAAAAAGTTTATCATTTTATTTACTCAAATAATTGAAGTGCTCTCGGCATCCTGCCTGTGAGATTTCTAAAAGAAGTATATGGATCTGTCAGTTCCTGTATTCTCTCCTTAATCAACACGTTACTACTGTACTGACTGGTTCTGTCCCTACTTATTTCAAGAATTCAATTGTTCAACCTCCTCTGAAAAATATATAATTTCGAACCAATCTCCAAACTGCCATTTTTTTTCTAAGGTTCTAGAAAAAGTTGTTACTGAACAACTGATTGCTTTTTTAAATAGAAATGGCCTCTTTGACACGTTTCAGTTTGGGTTTAGTGAAAACCACAGTACAGAGACTGCACTTCTTAAAGTGATGAATGACCTGCTGGTTGCAGCTGATGCTGGAAGATCTTCAGTTTTTTAGTTCTGTTAGATATACAGTGCTGCATTTGATACTGTTGACCATTCTATTTAATGGGTTGGCATCTCTGGTTTAGTTTTAAAGTGGTTTTATTCCTGCTTACAAGATAGATCTTTTAGTGTAGCCATTGGTAACTTGCTGTCATTCTCTGTGAAGATGACCTGCGGGGTAGCAGGGGTCTGTCTTTGGACCAGTCTTGTTCTCTCTCTATGTTACCCCTGGGGCAAGTCATCCACAGGCACAATGTGAGCTTTCATTCATATGCCGATGACACTCAATTGTACCTCTCTATTAACTACACTCAACAACTGCATCCTTGACCTCAAAAGCTGGATGGCCCAGAACTGCCTGCAGCTAAATGTTGGTAAGACTGGGGTAATTATTGGCCCCAACACAGTTAATGCCTACACTTCAAAACATCTGGGCTCTCTGTCCTAAAACATTGCCTAAAACTCTTGCCGTTATCTTTGATAATAACCTTAGCTTTAAACAAGCATGTTAACACATTTTCCCAATCTTATTTCCCACAACTCAGGAGAATCTCCACGATTAGGTACATTGTATCCAGTAGAAACCTTGAGATTGCCATACATTATTTTATTTCCTCTTATTTGGACTACTGTAACTCAATCTACATGTGTGAGTCAACAGATTTTACACAATTTACAGCTTGTCCAAAATGCAGCAGCCAGACTCCTCACCAAAACCAAAAACCCAAAAAAGAGTCAACATTACTTCTATTTGAGCTTCTCTTTTGAAAATAGACCTTTTTTTTATCTGGATTGTGCACTGACTTTGCACCCATATGACTATGCGAAGGTGCTCAGAAATCTGCTTTCTTAACAAAAATAACTTTTTTAAAGCATATTTAACATTATTATACATTAAACATACAATGTATTACATTGTCAACCAATTTTAGAAATGATCACTGAGAAAATAAAGAATAAATTAAATTAAATAAATAGCTAAGAAGAACTGTATGTTCAGTATCAGTCAATTGCTGACCATTTGAATAGTGAAAAAAAGTTTCAATAGCGATGCATATCGGACAGCATATGCTGAAACCGATAGATACCGATATGTCTGTGATCAATATCGGCCAATAAAATGGCTTTTAAACTTTGGCAGAGTGTGCTAATGTATAAGCACCTTAAGACATAGAAAATGTTTCTTTTTTCATACAATGCTCCAGTTTCATCTAATGCTACCTGCAATTAAGATTACATTTGCTCATTTGTTCAGATAACTAAAGCACTAGTCAACAAGCTACTGGATTTTTAAGCTAGTGAGAGTGTCACCAAAGGGACTTGAATCATCTTTAAATTGTTGAATTGAATTTTAAACTCAATCACTTCAAAGACCAAATTATTCAAAATTGTGCTGCTTCACTAAAAGAAAAGCAGAAAACATATTTGAAACCTAAATGTTTTGATCCATCATGACAATTCCTTTTTTATTTTTTTTTGTATCTTATACATTTGAGCTAAGTTTACATACTAATAATCTTGTAGTCTTATATATAAAAAAAAAAATCTGCATTTGTTGGTCTATTTCTGATCATACACCTCTTCATTATTGAAAATGTAGCCTAGGCCTTTTTTTAACCAATGGGTTGTTGGTAGTTTCAAATTGTTGCAAGGTGACCTTTCTGGTTACATTTGGGTGAAGGGTAGTGTGTGTGGAGATGTGTGTGTATCTGTTTGTGAGAAATGAGCTGTGCACAGTAAATGTGCATATATAATTAATGGTTTATACATGCTTTAATAAGTCATTTTGTTTGTCCATTCCATGTTTGCCTACATATGTGAGTGAAGATAGTTGTTACATAGCATTTTCTAAAATTGGAGCTTCAATTGGGTCTTTTGAAAGATGCTACTGAGCTGCCTATGATAATTAGAGAGCTATGACCTTCTCCTTAGAGCCAGGAGGCTGCTTGTTTTCTCTAGCCCTCCCTTTTACCATCACGCCGGCCTGCCACAGGACAATCACTATATCAAAGCAAAAAATATTTAGCCAAAATTACAAAAACACACAGCACAACCTTTGAATTACGGACCATAATATATGCAGAGTCAAATAAATCGTCGTGCTTGACCCCCGTAAAACCCTTCCCATCCTGCTTGCTTGTAGTTTAAATTTTTCATTACAAGTTTCCAGGGCTTCAAAGTAGCATCTCAGAGCTAATCTGTTTCTTCTCCTCTGACAAAGACCTGTTTCAAATTATCCTGTTGTTTGGACCTGCTTTGCTCCCTGTCTTTTACATCTAAATGTCAAAAATTGGATTAAATACTGTGGCACTCATCTGGCGTTGCCGGCAGGAGAGAATAAGAGGGGAGAGTATGGCAGAGGGTGTTTAAAAGCCCTTTAATTAATCTTCCCCATGGATTTTGTTTTATGTCTGATCTACTGTATGAGTCATTAGCATCTTGATGTCCTCCAAGAAAACATTTAACACTTAAAACTTCTGTCTGTGTGTGAGTGTGTGTGTGTTTGTTGGACAAACAGTGTGGTAAACAATGCAAACATTTTAACGTGTTGTCTGCTTCATGTGTGGTCTCAGTAGGAAGAGAAGAGCTGAGTTGTGAGTAGACTGACGAGGGGTATCCTTATGGAAGGACCCGTGCATTAGCCACACGTCTTGATACATGTGAGGTTATTTAATGTTTCTTAATGACTTCTGTAATTTAATTCTGTCTAGATCCACTGTGTCACTGAGGACCTTTCTGTTTCATGTTTCGCAGACATGTTGGATCAAGCTGAGAGATTTGAAAAGCAGAAACCATATATATCTTAATGCAATAGACAGTCCTACTGTCGGGTGTACTTCAGTATCCTTATTAACACATACCAATAACAAACCAGCAGTGGGAGAGTTTATAGCATTAATTGGGTTATTTCTTCACCTTGTTCTGAAGTCATTAATACTGATAGTAACAGTGTCTACATTGTGTTAATAATTAGAAAGCTCTGTAAATGTGTAGTTATATTTTTGTAAATATTGTCTATTTTTTTTTTTACTGTACAATGGACCTTTCATTGTGTCCTGAATAAAGTCATTGTTATTGTAACATGAAAAAAAGCTAAATACATCCTTTTTATTGTGGATACATATGTTGATTGGAAATGACACTAGGGTTAAAATCACTTTTCTCGAATCTTATCAGGGCATAACTGATTGCCATTATGGAAAAGAGGAGATTTTTGTAAGTTGTTTTGGACACTGTTAGTTGATGGGTATGAGCGTGTAATCTTCATCCTTAGGTCCTACGAAGCAGCGGTACTGTGACAGGCACATGCCAGAGCTGACACACAACATACTGTATGAGAGCGAGGACTCAGTGTAGCTGTGCCACCCAAACCAAGTCATTAGGCTCCTCACCACCTGCACAGTTTCCTCCTACGTAAAGAGCTGTATAAATTAATCACACACAGCCTTATGCACTTTGATGCAATTCATAATGCACATTAATGAGGGCTGACAGCTGTAACTAAAAGGCAGAATGATCACTTACAAAATCACATTGCAATAACAAAAGTCATTTGCATGACTTTTTTTTTCCTGTCATGCTCTATTTTCATCTTTATCTAGCTTTGATTCCTGCTGTTTTATCAGAGGCCGAATGCATGTGAAAAGACTAAATGATCTGCAAATTGATGCAACACTTAGGCTGTGTCTCACTCCAAAGTATGAGCTCTAATTGTACATTGTGTAGGCAAGGTATGGCATTTATTGATAAAAAGCTTTTCTCCACACCTCATTTCAATCTCAATGTCTTATCAGTCGCCTTTGTTAAGTCACTGCTTGTAGATGAGCGTTCATAGGTTATGCAGTTACTAATTGCATTCCTTTTTTTCCATATGTTTCTGCACAGGGCCAACTTGTCTTTTGTTGTGCTATATTCCCCATGCAAGACCAAAGTGGAAATAAATACAACCAAACATTGTGCTCACATGAACACATCACGAGGAAACCATTTGAGCTGACCTTCAGAGGTGCTAATTACATTTTGGGCGTGTGGCGATGGTATAACTGATTTCATTCTTCATTATGGCCTGTAATGACATTTCTCAGCTGTCAGAAGCATTGCAGGGGGCTTGCTTGTGAGGTTTGGGATGAATTAACCATTATACCATCATAGAGACAGCATAACCATAAAGGAGGTGGAGAAAAGCTCAGAGTTTATTTTTCAGAGACTGAAGCTTAATGTTTACTGCAAAAACACATTTAGCAAAGCTTGCTTAAAAATAGATACAATATGCTTTTTGCCATTCAGCGGCTTATAACAGGACATATATGACCTTCCTGGCTGCAGAGCAAACCCATATGTGTCTGCTCCAATAAAAGGCTTTAACAGGATCCTAAAGAGTTAGTAAGATGTCAGTATGCGTAGGTCAGCTGCAGTGCAAAATCTGGAGTGGAAGATATACAGTAACACTACAAAGAGGTCAGCTGCATTGGTGAGGCCATGTACAGTGACGAGGGATTTTCCCTGTCTCTGATTTACACACATAGCCTTGTTAGGAAAGCAATAGCATTTTGAATACCAGTTCATTTGCACACAGTAAGCAAAGCAATGTTGGACTGGAGGAATTGAGACAGGCCCATAGTCACCTGGGGTCCGTTTCAGAAAGCAGGTTTAGTGAAAACTCTGAGTTTGTTAACCCTGAGGTGAGGGAAACTCTGAGTTTTCCGTTTCAGAAAGGGAGGTTAATCAAACCTGACAGAGAGGGGTAACTCCAGCCCGTTTCAGAAAGAGAAGTAACTTAACCTCAGAGTCAGTTACTATGGTAACTGAGTCTGGGAACCTAACCTGGTCGGGAGCAGGTTTTCTTCAAGAAACCCCGAGTTTCTCTCAGTCTCCTCCCTCTGACACAGAGCGATTTCATTTCCTCATTCATTCATTCAGTCTGTATCAGGCGCATTTTAGCGCAGTTTATCTGCATAAATAAAAAAACTTATTGGTTTGCAGATTATAAAACGTTTTTTTCTCAACATTGCATGTCCTTTTGTCGACAATCCCGTTGATGAAAAAGCTGTGTTACTTCACAGAGAGTTTACGTCGGGAGATGATATGAGTCCCGACTAGATGTATTTTCATTTCTACATAACCGATTTGAGAGGTATTTTCTTCACAGTTGATCAGATTATACCTTATCCGTCCTCATATCACTAACATCCACTATCGTGGACATGCTTTTACCAGCAGATTAGTTGTGTCTCGCATTACGTTTTTTGCTAACAGTAGTTTTCTTTACAACATTGGTGATGCAAAGCATATTAGTAAAGCCACTGTATGCAGAGCTGTCAGAAGAGTGTGACTCGCTCTGAAACGTTTTCTTAAACGTTTTTTGTAGTGTTCCCTGGACACAAACCAGTGAGAGCCATTAAAAAGAATGAAATGATTATAAATTATATTTCTGTTAATGATCATGGTGCTGCAGGCTTAGAATGGGATTAGCTTACTTTTTCGCCCGCAGGATTGCACCTAAATGAAATTATAGGTGTAATACCATTCCAGTTTTCACCAGTAATATTAGAGGTTACCTGTGATTAAATATGAAATTAATACACTGTTACATATCTGGACAACTGGGCTGAGCTGGGAAGGATGACGTGCCTAAGCCAGTGTTGTGTATGGTTTCATGGCGCCGTCTCTAATTTCAACCCTTCCATCAATTCTTCCATCCTCTTAAAATAATCTGTCTGGCTATCATCAAACTACTATGGACCCAGCTTCTTATGTGCTTATCCATCCCGCTTAGGTTTGACCCATCTCCCAGAACAAATAATCTTGGACTGAATGGAACCTGGGTCCCTGCAATCCGACATAGGTTATCATGTATCCAATTTCAACCCTTCTGACGCGAGTCATTCAGCAGAGTTTTACTGGCGGATAAACGCAGACCTCCAGGTGCTGGTGCAGTACACAGAGCTGGTTAAAAATCGGCAGATATCTCTTAAGTTATCAGCTAACGGTAGCACTAGCTAGCTAGCTAGCTTGGTTGGCAGAACGCTGAACAGACATTTCTAGGCAACCAAAGTTACACGAAGGGTCAAAATTTAAGATGAAAACATGGGCAAAAACAGGTGCACTGCTATTTTATAGTACTTTGGGCCATGGTTAGCATTGCTAAAGCTTTGGTTATACTCGCGTGCGTCACTGTGGCTCGGTCCTCCTTAAATGGCACGCGCTACGAGCATGCACGGAGACGTTCATGCTCAACGCATTGTTTGTTGCAGTATTCTCCGAAACCCCAGGGGGCTCATAAACAAAATAATCTGTGTAGTAGAAGAAGTAGTAGAGAAGAAGAAGTTAGCAGAAGTAAAGGAAAGCAGGCTGCCTGGCAACAGTAGTAAACACATCCATGATAAAAACTGACATACCACCGACGTACCGCCATACTGTAATTATTAACGTTTATCTCCAAATTGAAATTACTGTGTGCCTCTAACACTGTTAAGAACACTCTTTCCATGATGCTGTTTTTTAGCTTTGACAAAGCGATCTCTCATGTTTTTCCACACTCTCCAGCAAATGCTTCATATTTTAGGCTGTTTGACTCCCTGTATTCTGTACATAAAGATTCATACAGATGTTTGTACAGGCAAACCTGCTTGGCCAGTCTTCCCATGTTGAACTGCAAGCGCAGTTAAAACTGTAGAAACTGGTGGCCGGGTTGGCTCAGTGGTTAGAGCAGGCGCACATATACTGAGAGGTTTATGCAGAGCCTACGGAGAGCCATTTCACTCCCTATTTAGCTCCATTGTACTGAATTTGGTTGCAGTTCCACCAGAGTTCCACTGGGGGTGATCGCAGGCGAGTGCAAAATAAATGGGACTCTGTGGAGCTAGATGGCTAAATTTGTCTCTTTCGCCTGATTGCCGTTGACAAATTTCAGATTTGATTGTAGCTTTTGCAAGTTCAACATGGATTATAGGTCAAAAGTTGAATGAACGAGTACTTATGTCCTTTTGATTTCTTACAGGTTGAGTCGTTGTTGCCCATAACACGCTAGCATTCTGCTAATGAATGCTGATTTGTCAGTGAAGGACTCATTACGACCAGAGATCCCACTTGATGGCATCCAAAGCGGAATGTCAGAGTGAATATTTCAGCGTGGTCTTTAAACATTAGCAAATCTCTTTCTAGCATGTGTATTGACAGGGAGAGCCTAACCTGTCAGCTGTGTTGTCGATGCCTTGAGAGAAAAAAGGAAGTGACTCAGAGCTTGCCGTAAAGCAGAATCTCTGGCCGTACGATGTGTATGACGTCACTGACATTTTAAATGGCTTTTTAGAACAAAAAATCCACTTTAAAAAAATCTAACACCCAGCAGTGTGTATTTTCTTAGCCTCCCCTTTCGAATGCAACATTCAAATTACTAGACAAAAAATTATATCCTGAGAAAAGTGGATTTTGAGGGGTATAGCTCCATACACCACCATTCATTCTGCACTCGCCTGTGAGCACCCCCTATATGGAACCAGAGTGGAACTGCAACCAGTTCAGAAGCCGGAAGTATCAAGAGAGTGGAACTTCTTCCCTTATTAGAAATTCTTTGGTTTATGCCTCGACACAGAGGTCCAAGGTTCGAATCCGACCTGTGACAATTTCCTGCATGTCTTCCCCCTCTCTCTCCCCTTTTTCACTTAATAATAATCCCCCCCCCCAAAAAAAAATGAATATAGAAACTGAATTATTTTTGGAGCCAGTATAAATTAGATAGAATGCAGGTTTAAGGCACTTCCGCATTGGCTTAACTTTTCAGGCACGGAAGTTGTTGCTTGGTTTATATGCATGTTTGCGCATCTGTTATCACACACTGGGTGAAACGACAGTATAAAACAAGGTAGGAAGTTCCTTGAAATCACTAAAAGTGGAATATATAATTTTGTTTAAATGCTTTACTTTTGACAAAAAATTGACTTCTTTAAACTGGTGCAAGTGGAGACTGCACCGGTAGTGAAGAGCAACTCCAATGCCAAGATTAACCAGCGACAGCAGCAGTGTGAATGCGCAGCAATATGGACACCTTAAATGCACCTTACATTTCCGAACATATTGTAAAAAGTTCATTGTGTAAGGTCTTAACCTTGGACTACCTTCCATGTGTAGTCAACCTGATGGGCTGCCTCAATTTTATTCTGCCTTTTTACTGATTAGCATAAGGTTGTATACAATGATAAATATATGCAAGCTAAACTAGAGGAATTTCATTGCTAATGCTAATTTTTTATCATTACGTTTTAAGTTAATGCAAACCAAGAACATTCTTACAGCAATACTTCTGCTTGGATGGACCTGCACTTGTACCCTGCCATGCTAGGGACTCTAATAGCAATGGTGGAAATTCATTGAGAATGGGGGTGGGTTTCTGGGTCATTGGGACCTCATGTCATCCTTAATACTACTCCATATGAGGCCAACCAAGTGAAACACCAGTGTCTTTGTTAAATATTCATCCCCTGTCAATAATTAAATGCTCATTATTTGAACTTGAAGAGTGCTGTGATTCCAAATTTAATGTGCTTCTAATGCATGGGGCGATAAGGCACGGCTAATAGCTAGGCTGCATGATGAAAGGTACTGTAGATGTCTACAGCCATACCCATTCTTTTTCAGTTGAACAGGTAAAAAAAGAATCCGTGTTTCAAATGAAAAATTTACAATCCGTTGTCCAGCCTTTTTTGAAGAACATCTGAGGTTTTGTATTCTATGACTGTACACGATTTTGAACAAATGTCAGAGAAAAGAAGCTTGTTATCTCAGGCCCTTTTAAATTGAATCCTCTGTGAAGGCAAGATACTTTTTAGGAGATCTGTTCCTGGAACTGCCACAGCACAATCAACCACCCACACAGGAAATAATGACACATGAGCCAATTTAGGTGATAAGATACAGGCAGGGCATGAATACACAAATATACAATAAATATGCAAACAACAAGATCTGTTACCCAAGGGCTAGGGGCTCACATGATAATACAAGTATTGTCCTGCAGCTATGTAGCACACTCAACCATCGTGCATGGTGCATCGTGCTATCAATTAACTCCAGGAGGAAGTCAGTGCATCAACAATCTTTTGCCTCTTTCTTAAAACTTTAAAGAATTTTTAAATACATAATCATTTCCTTCTTTGATGTCAGGCATTTTTTATTGTTTGTTGTTATTATGATCTGCACTATGAACAACTGAGAATTACCAGCTGTTTTTACAAATGTCTGAGTATGTGTGTGTGTGTGCACTTGTGTGTGTTCTGGTATGGCTTAAGGACCTGTCTGTGATGTAAACACAGGGAGGGTAAACACACAGGCAGCTTGTAGTCTCCATTGTTATTATCCTGTTTGTATAATTAGCCTTATAAATTGCTCACATCAAAGGCGCTGTCCCTTATATACTAATTATACTTCCATGCCTCTGTTCAAGTAAAGGAGAATGGAGTGGGGAGGGGTGGCTCTGGTTCCCCTCCCGTTGAGTTTCTGCTGGGCATTGGAGGATTAAGCAGTGTAGCGATGTCTGGTGTTCTCTTCCCCTGGCTTGTCTTTGTGATGCTATTTTCTGGAGATATGTTGTTAAACTGCCAGAATATAAAGGCTGCTGTATGCTTGAAATGAACTAGTTTGCAGAATGGGTCGTCTGACCACGTTGCAAGGCAAAAGTGTTTTGTTCCAAGCAGCCGCACTTGACACTGTTGGACAATCTCTCCTTGAAGGCATCCATGGTGTTGCACTTGATTGTACACACAAAAAGTTACAGGGGTAGCTGTGTGAGGAAAGAAAAAAGTTAAAATCCTGCATACTCTTACCCTTTCTGGCCAATCATTGTGTGAAGTGGATGTGATTGTTGGTTTGTGAAAATTTCAAAAACAATGTTGGACACAGCCCCCTCAACTCCGATATTGGAAAGGTGTGGGGAGAAGTGAAATCGGACACTGTTTGACCATCCGACAAGCACTTCAGTTGATGCATAATGACGTCTTTAACCTACTCATGTCAGTAACTATAGTGTGTACAAACCTAGGAATGACTGCCTTTTCTTTAAGTGCTCCAAATTCATGGAATGCCCGGTAAAACAATTTAAAAATGACTGATCTTCCTACTCTTGGTATATTTAAAACTATGATTTCTGAATTTTACACATCTCATTGTAACTGTTTTAGCTACATGTCTTGTTGTTTTAGTATTTTATCCCATTTTATCCTCTTTATCCATATTTTATCTTTTTTATCCCTATAATCCTTTTTATGTTGGTTGGTTATTCTTATTCATTATAATTATGCTTGTTTATGTGTTTATTGTGTTCCTCTGGCTCGTCGTCACTGTAAAAGGGCAACCTCAGTGTCTCATGAGTTGAAATAAAGGTCAATGAATTTATATGATCACTTCATAAGATGATTGTACTGCAATGTTGTGTTTCAAAAGCACTGTTTGCAACTGTGTCTAAACTAGGCAAGTCACCACAGATCACCACCGGATGCAACATTTTTCCTGTCACCTTCTATCCTTTCCACACAGTGACAACATAGTGAATATTGAAGTGCCTTCAGATTAATTCATCCCTCTTGGTTAAAAAATATCTACAGTACATTTTAATGACCTTTATGACCTGTAGTAAGTGTACGAATGGGAAAGTGCTGGAGTACAGTATGTGCTGATTCTGCTGCACTCTGGGATGCTGGCGTGAACAATAATGGCTTGGCAGCTTAAAGTGATGAGAGACAGAAAGTGTCAGAGGGGGTTTGCACAAATTTGATTGACAGTACCAAAGCTGCCTCTGCCATCAATTTAATGGTAATTATTATTTAATGTATATTACTTAAAAGCATATGCAAAATTAAGATTTAGTCACAAAAACACATTTTATATGGTATTTAAAGAATAATATGCATAATATATTTCTAATTAATATTTATGGCAAAGAAGTTCAAGCATTTCTTGTCTTCAGCTCGTCCTCTGCTGAAAGCGTTGACTCTCATGATCTCAATTAATAACTAAAAAAAGTAAGAAAAAGAGGATGCAGCACAAAACTGGAAGCATTTTACACAGAGGATAAAAACCTGCCAAGGGGAATTTTTCTCAGATTCACTTATGTGTAAGAACAAGAGACTGGCCTCCTTCAGGCTATAATTCAAGAAAGCACGCTGAAAATCTTTTTTTCATGATAGATTTGAAAAGAGATATTATTTGTTAAAATAAATGTTCAATGTAATCTATTAGAACGAAATCCTTTGGATGGAAATATAGGTCTGCATTTGTTTTTGTGTGACAGATTTTTCTTTTCAAGCAAAAAATAAATGTATAGGTCATAGTTAATAAAACAAACAGTACCCAATAGTTTCTCAGGCTGTATTAAGAATATAATCTCTCTTCATTTATTCTTTCCAGTTTGAAGTGCAAGGTAAAAACATTATGGACCTGGCTGTGCAGTGATTACACATTCGGAATTTGATAGAAATGAGGATCGGTGATTCTCCCAGTATTTTTTTTTTCTCTCCACCCACACCTACTTGTGTGCGTCCAAAGAAAAAAACAAACAGTTTATGGATGACACAGCTAGCTTACCAGTAGCTGCAGCTGCACATTTCGAGACACCATGGCTGCTGCCGGAGATCAGGGAGAAACAATAAAACTGCAAAAGGTGTGGCAACATTTTGCCTTCCCCGTGAGTTAAGTAAACAAAGAACAGTAAAGCGCGTGGGTGCCAACAGGAGTTCATGGTGCATTCAGGTGCACCTCGTGAACTATGAAGATCTCAAGCTGTTGTTGTAAAGTACCATTCTGCCATCTAGAGGCTCTTCTTTTTGCTGTTTAACATTTCTTTAGCAATTGACTGGTAAAATAAGTTATTATTACATTTTAAATACATTATTTAAATTTGACCATATGGCCATAGTGTGGCACACTTAAAAAATATATGGTTGTTACTTCACACTTGATACAATGTAGCCTATCTTTTTAAAAAATAATTTGAAAATGTAAATAACAGTTGTCAGTAGGGCTGCAGCTATCGATTATTTTAGTAATTGAGTATTCTACTGATTATTCCATTGATTGATCCAATAAGAAACACTTTTGCTTTATAGTAAACAGCAATAGTAAATATACAAGAGAGGTTAACTTTTTTTTAGAAAAAGCAAAATTTTTATTGCCTAAATTGCATACAATAACAGGGATAGATGCTAATATTTTTAAGCACTGGCCGCATGGGCCACCAAGCCCCTTATTCTGTTGGCAAAAGTACATTTTTGGTGGCCCAAATGTAAATCTTTTTCACCCCCTTCCCCTTCTTGCCTCTGGCTCTTTACACTGGATATGCAAAAGAGCTGTTCACCCTGCCCAGGTAAATGTGACTGTACAAAGCTTACAGCAGGGCTATTCAACTACACTATTCAGGGGGACACATTTTAAGAAGGCTACTGAGGAGAAAGAATAAAGAATGCAGACCTCACCGGCATTGTCTCCACAGCAGCTAAGTTTCCAAGAATTTGTCAAAATTTCAAGATTCGTAGCAAACTAATAAACAGTTAGACTACAAACAGACAGCTTTCGTTTTAGCTTGTTTGTAAAACATCGCTATTTGCAGAGTAGCATAATGTAGTTGTGTAAAACAGCGATGTGGACTAGAGCAGCAGACGTTAATGTTACCTTGTGTCGGGTTCGCTCCGTAGACTGGATGTTTTCTACTGAGATGATGTAGCATTGACGCCCTGCTATTGTGGTAAGCACGTTTGATTTTACAATAGACACACTGTAGAGTTTTCGTTTTTTTGCAGCTTGAAATGATCCCAAACTTTCTGTTGTTTTCTCTTGCCTGTCTACACTCTTAGCCCCTCACTATTTTTGCCCTTTTCCTTCATTTTGTAATCAGCACCGTCATTCTTGTGTGCGCTAGTAATAATCATCCGTGCGGAAACACAGTGAGCCGTACAACGATAGTTACATTGATTAAATCAAGCTTTGAGGCAAATAATTTTTCAAGTTACTTGAGGAATCGTTTCAGCCCTAGTTGTCAGGGTATAAAACAAACGATCAATCTGGTGATCTTTATGAATCAAGACTCCTTAGTTAAACAATGTCATAGCAGCCAATGCTGAAAAAAAAAAGTTGAATTGTGGATTTGAGGAATAGTGAAGTGACTGAAGAATCTAGATATGACTTACACAGGGCACCACTTCCTTAGTTTGGTGTATCAGACAAATCAGCAGTGCACAAAACAAAATGAACATAAGTGAGCTTCCCTTTAAGGAGCGTCAAAAACTGTGTGTAAACCCGACGGGCATTTAATGAGCTCAAAGAAATGAGCTATTCCTAAGCTGAGAGAAAGCACTCAATCAAGCACAACGTTTCAAAATAAGTCATGATTGTTTTCTTTGATAATAATGAAAGCAGTAGAAAATTAAGAAATGAAGATTGGTACCCTCCTCTGTTCCTACCCACAAACAGTGACAATGTGTAGAATAAAAAAATGTCAGAAATGTCAAAAAGGCAGCATGGCAGACATACATGCTTGCCCCTAAACCCCCCCCCCACCACAGATCTGACATGATGACAGAGAGAATAAATGGGGAAAAAGGCACGTAAGTCGGATTTTGACTACAAACAACGATTTAATCACCTAAAATCTACACATAGACTGTAATAAAGTTAATGTGTCACCCTGATCTCTGTACTAGCTTTGGTGCAAAAACGGCCCCAGCAAGACTAGCAAGTTCAGGATTTGCCACGTTAGAAATACCATAGGAGACAATATAATTCAACTGGCTAATAGCTTGTAAATATTTATCTGCTCTCTTTGTTCTATTACTGCCAAGATTAGGATTCTTGACAGCGTGACTGACACATAGATGAGGGTTTGACGGTCTGTCATCACTCACACTGAAACCCAGTGTTAATATGATTCAATTATAAATGAGTGCATGAATGTTATATCAGAATGGGAGAGCTATAAGGGAATTCAGTGTTGCTTTCCAACATCAACAATTCTACCATTTTAGTCACCCCTGTTCATCTTCAATCACTGCTAAAACACAATGCAAGGGAATTCCAGCATATCTGAGTAATGTTAATGTAAGTCGTAATCTCGTAATGTAATCTCTACAGCCCCATTCAGGAGAGGTCACTCTGAGAGGACCAGGGAGAAAACTAGTTTAGAAGAGGACAAGGACCAAGGTTAAAAGATAAAATAAATCTGTTTAGTTTATTTTCTGGCAACCCCCTGAGGGAGAGACCATGAACTGACAGCCCCTATGTAATTCTTGACAGAGGAAAACTTTGTATACAGACAGTCTCAGCAACATGTTATTAAAAAGAGGAGCATGGCCGTGGAAAATAAATAAATAAAGAAAAAATACTGATTAAATTTTAAGCAGCTGGCGGGCCGATAGTTTGCCTGAGGCATATTTGTCAGTTTCAAAGGGTGTTTTTATTAATTTTGTACTTTGCATTTTGTTAGTGGAAAGAGCTAACTCCACCGGGAGCGCCACAAGCTATAGCCAGCAGAGCCTATAGCAGAGAGAAAGGAGACGCAGAGCATGCCAAGCAGATCCTGCACACTTAGAGAAAGAAATCAGCTCTAGATCACCAGCATAACCCACGGACCCCCCACCCTCTACCCAAACAACACACACAAAACACACAGACATGTTCACATAGAAGTAATGTATACACTATGTACACACGTACAAATCTTTATTTCAACCGTGCTGCATTTATATTGTACATAACAAACTTGTTTTACCAAATAAAAATATAAAACTTAAATAAAAATTGTCCTGTATATGCTACTGTATAGATTCACCTCCCTTGAACCGTTATCACTGCAATAGTAATGCTGCTGCCTAATTTCCCTGTCTTTTATATGAATCATCAACTAGTAAGGATGCTGATGTTAAGCCTGTAGGCTTTAGCCTCAGTCTTTTTTGCATCTTTGCAATGCTGAGTTAGCATGAAATCATGAATGCAGCTCAGGGCCACCACTGACCTTTTATGGGCCCTCAGCAGATATTTCATTTGAGTATTTTTATTACTAACTCCTAAAGTCAGTTACTTATTATTATCACCACTGATCAGTTTCTCTTTCTTTGGGCTACATGAATAAACATGTGGGATCATGCCGAATTCAATGCTCATTACATCACACTTTGATAAATGTGATTTTAGGCTATAGAAATGAAATTGACTTGACATTATAGCAGTATGCATGGATATTTACATTATGACATGAAGCAGGGGTTAACTGAACACTGATGTGTGATAAATTTACTGTATTTATATATATTTTTTTAAACTGTTCAACATAAGCACAGTCTATACAGACAGACTTTCAAACCCTCTGTCAGCTCAGTGTCAGCGTGGTGCTCTGATGTACTGACCTGAAACCAGCATTCACAACACAACCATAGTCCGAGCTGTACTCTGTTGCTAGCACTGTCTGGAAGCAATACACCTTTTGGCTTTGCTAGACAGTGCTCTTGATAGAGCAGGCTGCAACTGAGTATAACAAATTAATAGGTTAGGCATCTTAAAGGATTAATTGCAATAATTAAATGTTTTTTTTTTTGTTGGTTCTTTTATTTATTGTTGATGCAGGAAATTGGCATTGCATGCCATCATCTGTCCATTTCGCTAACTTGTCAGCGGTGTGGTAGCAGGCTAAAGGCCCCGACACACCAAGTTGGTCCAAGTTGGGCCGACGGTGAACGACCGTTGCCCTAGTTTTTGCGGTGTGTCC
Source organism: Sander lucioperca (assembly GCF_008315115.2). Taxonomy (NCBI): domain Eukaryota; kingdom Metazoa; phylum Chordata; class Actinopteri; order Perciformes; family Percidae; genus Sander; species Sander lucioperca. The sequence goes on along the minus strand of NC_050175.1, from coordinate 24,346,276 downwards.
TGCACCGTCACCATGTGTTGGCCTTTGGCGTCGGCTGAACAGCCTATCCATCTGATTGGCTGTTCAGCTTGAAAACAGTAGTGAGGAAAGCAAACCAATGACTGTGAGAGCGCACACAGAAGGCTCTTCTCATTTTTCATCTCATCTGATCAATCTAATACACATACAGTAGGCCCTAAGAGCTGTCAAAACTGGCCAAACATTACGATTGAATGTTCATTCTAAAAACACATAGAATATGATATGATTAGAATATCTATTTTTGCACAGTATGTCCATAAGGAGGCAAACCTATGTACGAGATACATAACTACTTGTGTGGGTGTATTAATTTCAACATTAACATGTCTTCTAAAAGATCGGCATATACATTACAAAATAAACATTAATAAACCAATGTTCTACCTTGACATTTAATATAAAGACTGTAACATTAGACCTCTCTCTGAACCGTGGTGCTAAATGAACCAGCTAACTAGCCGGCCGGCTGGCCTCTAAATTAGTAAAATGTAACAACTTAATATTTTATTCATACCCTCTTGTCACATTGTAGGAAAGCACATTGCTATCGCCAGAGTGACAACTTTGTTTGGCTCATTTTCTGTGTAGGATGAAGGCATGCTAGGTGGGTGGAAGTAGCAAGCTAACGTTAGCTAACTAACTAACTAACTAGAGATGGTCAAATGGAGCTTCGTGAACCATTTTCTCTTTTTTCTGAGCCCACTAGATAGGGCTCTCTCTTCAACAAAGGGTTGAAAACTCACTGAATTGCCATTCCTTTAACCTTTTTCTTTGAACAGAGAGCACCATCTAGTGAGCTCAGAAAATAAAGACAATGGTTCACAAAGCTTCATTTGACCATCACTAGCCGTCGGTACTTGGTACTTGGCCGTCGGCTGTAGTCTCTGCGGTGTGTTCCAGTGCAAATTTTTGGCCAAGACAAGTGCGACGAGGGCCGATGTGAGGCGACCTCACAGTTGGCTTTTGTCGCCGCTAGTTTCTGGCCGTCAGCTTGGTGTGTCAGTAGCCCAGACGCACAGCCACATCCTCTCACTCCTGTGCCTGGAGTACATCCACAGGGAAACCATATAAGACATACCATGTTGTATTGTTTTATATTTACCTGTACCTTTATATTAATTGTAGTTTTAAATTTAATCCATGTATATTACACTACCAAGATTTTTAAACAGAAATTGAAGTACAGTATATGTCGATTAAAACACATCTTGGAAAATGAAAAAATGCTGAGTAAATTTCTACCAAATGTAAATATTGTTTTATATAAATGCTTTTTGAAAGTAGCTGGTACGAATAGAATGATGTAAAAAAAAAAAACTCAATAAGAGAAACTTTGAATTCCACAAACTCCGGGCAGACAGTATCAAACAGCATTGAACACTGAGCAGCAAAGGCTGCCCTTAGGCTATAATTTGCAGAAGTTTTACCTGCTGCTGGCTAAGACTGAATGCAAGTGTGAAGACAAAGCTTAGAGTGTGTGTGTGTGTGTGTGTGTGTGTGTGTGTGTCTCTCTCTCTCTCTGTGTGTCTGTCTGTGTGTGTGTGTGTGCATACACACACATTTGTGCACAATTCACACACAACACAATTTTCTATAAAATTGCCAGCATTTGGGTCAGGCAAGCCTGCTAAACCCACCAACAGCTTTAATCATCTTAAAGAAGAAATAGCCGTTGAGGCATTTGATGGCTATTAGCAATGTGTGTTGCATCTTCAAAATCACCTTTCATTTCAAAATACTCATAAAGCCTTTGTGTCAAATCAGTCAGACAGAGCAGTTTGAAGTAGATGCTACTTTGTTGTGTAAAGGTGAAGAAGTTAATTAGGTGATGGGAAGGTGACTGATGCTATGTACATACAGCACATACGACCGGGAGAGAAGCCAAGTGGGCGGCTAATCATGCCCTCCACCCCCTTACTCTTGCATTCATCTCCAACCATATGCTTTTGAAGTCAAGGCTGTCAGGAGCTCTGTGACACGCACTCAAATTTCTTGGATTTCACAGAGAAAGTATGCTTTGTTTATCATGGTTGATTTTGAATAAATCTCAATAAAACACTAAATTACATTTAAGTGATGTGTTCAAAGAAGCTCAATCTAAATAGGATGAAGATAGAGGCTTCTTTGTTTGTTTGTTTTATAAGAAAATTAACGCATGTGCTATACAGTAATGGAGCAGGTTTGACTGTGCATGTTAACTTGAGCACATAATAATGAGAGACAGTGACACTAATACAAAAACATTATAAAATAAAAATGACTGGGTATTTTGTACTGAAAGTTAAATCAGTAATTAGGAGTTTATAAAATAATATAGATGTGTTTGTTTGTCAGAAGTCATGATGGTTGACTACTTGCGTCTCAGAAGCAATTACACAACAAAAAATCCTAAAATGTGGTACCAGTATTTGAACAGATTATAACTCTAGTGAAGGCACACACTGTTGTAATTACACCACACAATCAGGGACAATTAAAATGGTGAAATATGACTGAAGCAATTCAGGACTGGACACCAAAACAAAAAAAGTAAAGCGATAAAAAAACACGTTTAGTGTAGTGTAGGTTTGAGTGTTGTCTATTAGGGATGCACGATTCAGAAAATGTCACGATTCAATATTGATTTTTGATTCAAAAACGATTCTCGATTAAAAAAAAACAAAAACGATTCACAGTATGTAAATGTAGTTACTTTTCCCATGTGATTGCAGTAGACATACAATTAAATTTATATATATATATATATATATATATATATATATATATATATATGAGTCGATTTTTGGAATTCTATGAATCGATTTTGAATTGGTAGAGCTTGAATCGTGATTAGAATGTGAATCGATTTTTTTGCACACCCCTAATGTCTATATTTCTTTTTTTCCCTTTCGATTTTTTTAAAGATAATTTTTTGGGCTTTTCCGCCTTTATTTGATAGGACAGCTAGGTGAGAAAGGGGAGAGTGAGAAGACATGCAGGAAATCGTCACAGGTTGGATTCGAACCCTGGACCTCTGCGTCGAGGCATAAACCTCTCAGTATATGTGCGCCTGCTCTACCCACTGAGTCATATCGGCCACGAGTGTTGTCTATATTTCTGAATATAAAAGAGACATCCAATGAAATGTTAACAGATTGATCTGTATCTCTAATATTGAGATATTTGTATCTCCCTCATGTAAACCTAGGTCCATTGCTCCATTATTATTTAATGGATAAGAACATTTAGACCAAATAACATCTCATGAAATATCATCACATCAGTTGCTGTGGGTCCAACCCCGATCATCAACCTAACCTACAGTATATTATCTGATACTAGCTACAATAACCAGATATGCGTAACTAGTCGAAGCAAAAATATGGTGTTGCATTTTGCAGGTTGCCTTGAGGTTTGGTGATTATTAAAATGGCATTCATTAGGATTTTGTTTTGTTTACATACAGCAATAATGTTAGTACTGCAACAACTAAAAAAGAAGCAACAGTATGTTTATGCCTTTGCGGAATTGGATGAATTTCCCCAAATAATTCACTTTTTACTTTATTGTCCACAAGAATATTTTTTTTTGTTGCAAAAAGGGCCAACTTCTTCTTAAGGACAGTACTGTTGTTGCCAACTTGACCTTTGTTTGTGGTGGGAGTCATTCTCCTCTAGTCTCTAATCTTTTCAGATCAATTTAGAGGTTGATTATTGAGCATCTAATCGTTTTTATAATGTTTTATTTATGTTAAAGGTCACTTATTGAAAGATGCACACAATTGATGCTAGATTTAAGTTTGGGCTGAGGGAGTTAAGAGATGTAGAATGAAAAAAAGATTTTTTAGTCATGTCATGATGATTTTTAATGCATGCACAAGAAAACTGTACAGAGAAGAGGGGGTTGTTATTGTCACTTCCTTATGAGTTAAAGAGATCAGGTTCGAGACTAGTCGTGTAAACTTCACACTCATACTCTATTTTTGTGTATGTCTTTCAACCTAAGTAACAAAAACGACTCGCAACAAGTGTACTATGCACAATATGCTGTTGACTTGGTCAAATATTAACCCAAACATGGCCATCCTTGACAACAAAACTACCCTGCTTTCTACTAACACAAACTTCCAATAAGCAATAATGTGGTTGTGTCATTATTATGATGCTCATCAGTTTTTTCATTGTTTCATTTTTGTTTCATTCTTCTTTACAAAATGTTCCTTTTACTGGATGTTCCTCTACCTCTAGTGATAAACATACTGTATATCAACTCTAATATTTAATTATTTGTAGGACACAAGTAAAACTGAACCCCTCATAGTTTGTCTTAGAAAATTAGCGCAAACACTGCACTGCTTCATACAGTAATAGCTACTGGTCGCTTGCAAAAATGGCTTAATTGATCACAGGCTGTGATCCAAACCAAAGCAATTAAGATCAAACCTCAAAAACTATTATGAATTAATGAAGAAGGCATTAATGAATTATTAATGACAAATGAATTACAGGCTTGACACTTGCGTGTTGTTGATAGATGGATATATGATGATGGGATGTACTGAAAGATGAATTGAGCTCAACCATAGGTGATAATTTCCTTCTTATACTCTTCCATAACAACTGGCTTCAGAACAGAATGAAAATGAGTAAATGGACAATTAGGTGAAGGATACCATTAAAACGAGAAAAAACTTTTGACAGTATGTTGCTCTTTTGCAAGCAATCTTTAAAATGTTTTTACAGCACACTCAAAAGATAGATTAAAAAATGAAAACCCTGTAGAAATGAGCAATAATCTAATTTTTTAGTAGGTTGATAGCAGATTTTTTATATTTAACAGTTTGTGCACCATCAGTTCATGGAAGATTTTGTTTAACTTAAACAATTTGGATTTTATTTGCATATGTGACTAAATTGTATAGTCATTCTGTTGGAGGGTTGTTTATTAAAGATTCCCTCACTTAAGTAAACAAATTTACAATTCTGACTAAGTGGATACCTGAAATGGATATATAGGAAAATGCAACTCTCATAAGATGCATACACAATTTAAACATGTAAACTTTTTTTTATAATTTATCTTTTGGGATTTTGAGTAATGTCTGTATCTCCCCAAAACTCAGAACCCTAAGTGCATGGCACAGTTGTTTTTTTCGACTCTAGAAGTAAACTGTTGTGGAATAAAAGACCACACTGACCTTCCATTTAGTGTTAGCTTGTGCTTGCAGGATCCCTGGTGAAAATAAGGCAGATTTTGAACATGCAATATTAGAGGTACAAGACCTTGTTTCTCTACTGTGTCTCCCAAAGCCCTTTCACTGTCTGTGGAGCTCCCCTGCCACCTCTCGCTCTCAGACATAAAATAATCCACAGATGAAGTGCAGAGTTCAGCAAGAAATACAACATGACAGCATTACAGTACGAGTAGCGTGATGGCAACTTACTGCAGTACCCATGTTGTTGGAAGGCTTGGACTTAACAGAGCAATTTATTTGATATTATAGTTGCCAGTTCTGTTATTTATACAACAATAAGCCAAGGAGAGAAATTGTACAAAAAGCTGATGCTGCAGAGCTATCAAAGTTAATATGATACACCGCCTCATATACATTAAATTTACAAATGCGTTTTGAGGGCCTTATTTTTATCATTTATTTCCAAGCCGCGGCTTATTTAAATGTTGTTTTTTTCTTGTCTCTGCTTCGGTGGATGGGGGGAATTCTTTACTTAATTCCATTAACTTTGTATTGCTGCTCAATCTTTGGTGCCCTGAGCATCAGTGCTGTGGCTTGGCTGTCTTTTAGCAGTTCTGCTTCAGTGCTCTTGGATAGAACATGACAGTTACATTAATGTCTCCATGTAAATTGCTGTCTACATGTAGGAAACAAGCAAAAGGGAAAAAAGAAAACATGGAACATTTATTGCCCCATGACAGGAGGAATTACAACAACATTCATTGTGTGGAGCCCCAAATGGCCAAGTCTATTATAGTGTACAGCAGTTTCACTGAGAATCCAACCTCGAAGATGGACAGCAAAAAAAAGCAATGACAGAAAACACTCACACAGTGCTTTTAACTAAACAGTAGAAACATGAAGGAAATAGGGGTCAGGGTTCCTGTTACATCAATTTTTGTGGGGAGTACTGTCTGTGCTTTTCTGAAGCATACGTGGTACTGAAGGTACCCTATGGAGTTTTTGACAACTAGCTGTGTTGTAGAGTAATGTTTTGATGAGCGGGTCCCCAAATTGTTTGCGTATGTCGTACCAGCATGCACACTACGGGCACGTGGGTGGTTTAGTTGTTATTTCTCATGACAGTAGTTCATACCTTTCATGTCTCACCCTTTACTTGTTAGACTTGTGGTTGTATGTATTTTGTGGAATCTCACAACTATGGAATGAAAAAAATTATTTAATGGTCAAACAAAATAAAACGTGATGGTTTCAATGTTTCAAACTGTAAAAATAATGGACTTAGCATCAGTGACGTCACCCATTGGTTTGTGGACTGCTGTTTTGAAGCCGGCAGTTTGTCCTTTGGCTGTCGCCATCTTGGTTTTTTGGAGCCAGAAGTGACCATATGTGGTGGAGTTGGGGAGGATGGCGTGGCTAAGCCAGTGACATCTGTGGTTTCAATGGTGCTGCACTAAGCTAATTGCAAAATTTTCAACCGGCTGACGAGAGTCATCCAGCGGAATTTTGCCAGCGGGTAAACAGTGACCTCCCCAGGGTGCAAAATTTACTTTTTTGTTCACCAGTCAAATGGCTAGTGAATGTTCAAATTTTACCAACCACTCAATAAATTACCATTGTTTGTTTGGCTGGTGAGTGAATCAAATCTGCTAGCCACTTGCATATTTTATGTGGCTGATGGATGGTGCTAATTCTATACCTTGCCTCCGGGCACCGGCGCGGTTGATCTGCTTGTACAGCAGTATACAGAGCTGGTTGAAAATCGGCAGAGTTTTCATAAAGTCACCAGCTAACGCTAGTGATAGCTAGCTAGATTTGATTGACATGGTGCTAGCGAACGCTAAACAATTCAAGTTCAGTTCAATTTGTTCAACTTCTGACATTTTCAGGCGACCTAAATGGTCCAATTAACTGTGATGAAGTGAAAACACACAGTGAGAGGGTTGAAGTTTAAGACAAACACATTGACAGCACCCAAAAACAAGTTCACAGCTATTTTAATGTTATGGATAAGCATTGGTAAGCCCCTGTCTGGATTGATAGGTCTGCGTGTAGCCATGCTTCCAAAGCAGGCCCTGCTTTATTGTCTATTTAAAAATAGAAATGGGACCATCATTTACAAAATGACCATCATACTGTATTTAAGAAGACTTGGAGTGAGCGATTGAGATCATAAACTCATTTTGAAAATGTTTACTGAGGTAATAAATCAAGTGAGAAGTAAGGTCATTTTCTTATAGACTTCTATAAAATCAGACTTCTTTTTGGAGCCAGTAGAGTCACCCCCTGATGGAAATTAGATTGAATGCAGGTTTGAGGTACTTCTGCATTGCTTCACTTTTCAGCCTTCTAGATTGCCACTTGTTTTCAATCCAAGGACAGTGATAAACTCAGTGGACTGCTCTTCTTGGCTTCTGCAGAGGTGCACTAGCTGGCAGTAAAGGAAACCAGAATATTTTCCATTGTTTAATGTGTTTTTTTTTGGCTGACCTCTTTCTGCGCTGGTGCTACAGACAGCAGAATAGTAAAGCGACAGAATGCAAAAGTAATGCAGGCAGCAGGAAAAGAAAACTCTAAATTAAATGGATAAATCAAAATGGTCATGTGAAAACATGTAGAGTAGATTATGATGAGGCCCCTCCTCGGTGAACAACATTGAAGTCGGAGTGAGGATTTTATACTAATGCAGAGATTAACATTGTTTTCACTGGACTACGTTACAGTTACGTAGTTTCAGGACAAATAGCCATAATAGCTTATGTGGATGTATTCTTGTTAAAATGTACACATCATTTTTATTTTATTTATAATTATTATCTTTCATCTTAAAATAGGCATTGCAAATGACTTAAGGTGTAAAATTCGTTTTAACAGTATACTTTAAAAGGACGTTCTCCTGTATTGGGATGGAACAAGAAATCGTAGACAGAGATGTCTCAAAACCTGGGAAGACAAAACTAAAATAATCTCCATGGCTATATTCCACTTGGGTACAGGCAGGGGAAAATATGATTTGCTGTAATGTGGGTGGACTGTCCCTTTATGACCCATACAACATGTTTTGGTTACACTTACATTCCATAGTTTACCTTTAAAGCAGTATAGTGACTGACTGGCAGGTGCCCTCTTCTTTAATAATGTACCCCCTTTAAAATATTTTTCAGCCAAGCACCCCCTGAACAGTGCCAAACATTTTTAGTATACAAAAGGCTATATAAAGAGGTACAACACTGTGCCTGTTTAGGCTAAAGAACAACTTGTGATCAGGGCTTCTGCAAAAGATAGGCTTCCTCTCAGTGAACCTTTCCTAAACAAATAAAGATTGAAAAAAAGAAAAAAAAACTTTGTAACTGAAAAACACTTAAATGCTAGCATACATTTAAAATGCTTAGAATCCATCACTAAATTCTTTTGTTATTATAATATAATTATTTTAGGAATGATGCATAAGAAAAATCTCACGTACCCCCTGCAGTATTCCAAAGTACCCCTAGGGGTACTAGTAGTCCCATTTGAGAAACACTGCTCTATACTATAGAAAAAGCACCAGAGGCTGAGTGGAGAGAATTTAGGTATCTATTACTTATGCCATATCAGATGTTTATGTTATGATATACATTTAGTTTGACCTACTTAGGAGGAACACAGAATAAATGATCCAAGTCTACGCAATGTCTTACTCATGTTGTCTGGTTCTGGTGAAAATTGCTTATCTTTACCACCACCGGCCATATCAGAATTACAGACGCACATGAAAGAGCCATTATAGAGAAAGCAATGACTGCATTTGGTTGACTTAAACTGCAACAGCATTAAGCACATCAGGCTGGTTGTTGAAGCATTGTTACCCGCTTTGTGAATATAGAATATTGCAGTTCTATCCAGTTGCTATTAATATTTTAATGGTGGTAAAACAAAGTGTTTTTGATGAAATTAATAGTACAAATAATGAACACCAAATGTACTGTTATGTAAAGAATACATATCTACTATGGAGCTACTTTAAACTGTACAGTGTTGTGATCTACGAGATCTAGACAAAGTAAAACAACATAGCGTGTGTGATCTCAGGCTATACAGACGGACACAAATGGAGAGCATGGGCTTTTCTGAAGTGAGGTGGGCATTCTAGACTTGAAAGTACATCCAGCACAAAAGTTGTGCAGTCAAGATGACAACACCGTGTCCTGAAGACATGTCCAAAGATGAGTGTCTGTGCCTTGCCTCTGTTGTGCTGGCACATTTTCAGGCTTCTCAGGCTTCTCTGACTTCACAGTAAGCCACATACAGTAGTAAGTACCTGGAGCCACCCTCATTCAGTGTCTCTCACTCAATTTCTTTACTCCTAAGAAAAGAGAGTGGCCAAGAGGTGAGTGCTGTCTTTGATACAGTATTACATCTAAGGAGCAACCATTGTGCATTTCAATTGTTTATGTTGTACCACTTGGTCAATTAATTATTGTGTGTAAAAAGGCTGGAAATAACCACTGTTTATTTATGGATCTGTGAATAATTTATAAAACTAAGTAAGTTATTGTGGTAGATGTATCTTATCAATGAAATTTCAGAGACTTGTGTCAAACTGTTAAAGATTAAGGTTACTGATCCTCTTTGCACCAAAGTTGCCAACCTAGGTTTGAAAAATACCAGTTTCCGTACGGCGAACAGGAGAGGTGACAGAAGTAAGAGATATTTCTATTATTATGCAATTGCTACAGCTTTCCTAAAGGGACCCTAACAATATTCCTTTCACGCTGTGCTATCCATCATGATAATGAATGGCAGTAACTTATCCTGGGACATAAATCTGGCAAGCCCCAACAGCACTGTGACACAGCATTTAATTACAACGCATGTCTAATTGAAAGACCCCTGGAAAATAGTGGGATGTCTCTCTGGCTGTAGCAGGGTTAAAAAAACTTAATTAATTATGAGGCACCTCCCTCCCTCTTTATTCTGAGTCACTGGCGTTCCTGCCTCAGTGAGCTGATGACATTTTCAGCCTCCCTTTCATCCTTCAGAGAAATGAATGACGTGGCAAGAGCGTTATCAAATGAGCTGTAGAGCCAGCCAGTGAATATGTCATTGAGTGTGACTGCTCCCTGAGTGAATTGTGATTTATCTGTATGGCTTCCTCGTCATGCTAACTGACTTGCTACCCTGCACCCCTCACCCCCACCCTGGAGTTGACAGGCTCAGTAGATCATTTGGGGGATCTCTAGGTGAGGTGCTGGCTAATGTTGTCTGGGACCCTCCTGAATAACAGTGCCCCTGTGTTTGACCCCAGTCGCCCCTCACTACATGGGACGGTTTCCATTCATTGTTTTCACATCCCTAATCAATAGTGCTATATGGCACTCCCACTCTTAGATGCAGGCCTAATGTTTTCTTCACTATACTTTCATGAGTGGGGGAAGCTTCCAAACAATACAACATATCTGCATGGTAGTTTGTCATTCGATTATAGTAAAAGAAGATATCTCTTGTCAAGGAGGAGGAATTATTAAATTAATACAAATGGCATATTCAGATTCTCTCTGTGAAAGCTTTGTTTCATTAACAAAACTATTACACAACAAACCCATGCACAGACTTTAAAAACTGTTACACCATGAGCTGACTCTTTTTGACCGCTCAAGTTAAAAGTGGAGGAAGGAAAAACGGGACACAACAACAAAAGTTTTGGGAGCATTTTAGTTAGGGTTAGGGTTGTTTATTAAATGATTAGGTATCGTACAAAAAAGCCAGACATTAGTATAAGCTTGCATATATATTTTTCATATTCATGATTTGTAGACCTAATCTTGCTCTATACAAAAGTGTGAGTAGTCTTCACTTGTCACTTGTTTAACGCTCATAATAACTGGTAGAATACATGATTACAAAGAAAAGTTGATAGTTATAGCCCTTCTCCTGACATTAAAGCAAACACTTTTGTAAAAAATAGGATTTTTTAAACTCACAGAAACTTTGGAGAAACTTGCATTAAGGACAGCTTGAAGTTGTTGACAAGGCACTTCCTGATCTTCTTGTACAAAAACATGCACTTTAAAGTTGTTTATGTCTAAATCAAGTTTGTGTGAATAAGTAATGTATTCATCAGCCTTTGCTTCCAGTGCCTCTGTTTGGCAGAGACAGCACTTACACGTACGTCAAGCGAAGGGTTGTGAGTTGCTGGGTAACACCAGGACAAGCGAAGGGACCTTGGAAAACTGTCTTAACTAAAAAAAGGTGATGCAGTGTCCCAAATAATCATTTTACCAGCTCCAAACATTTGTCATCCAGACTCACACCCATGCCCTGCCCCACCTGAGCTTGATAAGTGAATGCCTGAATCTGAAGTAGAGTGTTGAAAGGCTGCCAGCAGACACTCAAAAGCCAAATCAAAAGCTTCACTGAAGAATCAAAAGAGTTCAGTCTTTCACTGCATAAACATGAGCAATGGAGGTGGTGGGCTGCGTTGAATGTGAGCCAGTTCTGACATCCCCCAGTGGTTCCTGCACACTATCTATATTGTCGTATATCCTTTTGCCTTTGCTGTCAAATTCAAATATCATTTTAAGCCAAGTAAAATTACTGGTATGTACTTTATTCCCCACATAAATCTAAATAGGGCATATTGTTGCAATATTATTTGCTCAAAACTTTTTCAAAATGTCCTTCCCTAACTGGCTTGCGCCCCAGAATATTTTGTGAAATTGGTAAAAGAGATCAAATGTATTTTCCAGTATGGCAGGGTGCTAAGGAATGTTGACATGTCATTGGGAGTATCAGATTTGAACTAATGGTTATTCACTAATTATACATTTACTTGGGATATTTGCATCTTTAGAGAAATTGTGAAAAACATTTCATAATTATCATCTAAGCAGTGATGAGACAAGTATAATTATTAACCTATTTCAAGTTATTGAGGATAATTAAGAAAGAAGCCTGAAAACGGTTTCTCTAATTGTAAAACTCTCTATATCTTGTGCACACTTATAAATGGTTGCTATCTAAATGTCACTTTCAGGCAGCAACCTTCACAATGGTCAAGTAAAGATCAGTAAATACTATGAATTGTCACCTCAAAGTTTAGTAAAAAAAACTATATTCCACACACAATCTGAAATTTAATTTGTAAACCCAATACAGTTCAGTCCAGTTTCACTGGGGAGTTAATATCATACAGTAGGTAGACAATGTCGTCTTTATTGCATCACTTCATTGTCTTTCAGTGGCAAGATGACAAACTTTGTCCTCCCCTGCCATAGTGTGCCTTTTGTAAGCCTGTAAACCTTCAAACATGCTGGATAAAAGAGAAGGACAAGTATAGAACATATAGAGCATGGGACACTAACATCTTATTAGAATAAAGGCCATCAAGAGAACATAGTCCCTGCGTTGCTGTTCACAGTAGTATACAGATTTTCATATTAGTTTCAGCTCTGTCGCCGGTAAGTGTCATGCAAAGAGACAGGTCATTTACATTTTTGATAAAATGATCCTGCATTTTTTATTTGTCTTTGAAATTAAAGACTTCTTTAATCATTGTGGATGGAAGGGGACTTAGTCGACGTACTCATGTGTTTCTGATTGCATTAGAACTGATGTGGCGTGGCATGATGGATATTTAATAGTTGTGCTGTCCCTCTGTATCATGTCAGGAGTCTGATACACACAGATGCTTTGGAGCTCTCCAACCCATACAGAATTGCTTTAATTATTAGGCCTATCATCTTGGCTTTGAGATGAGAGGAGGGGTGAGGAGAGTAGAGGAGAGAAGAGGAAGAGTGAGTAGACGTATAGACGAGCAAAACAAGGCCGTGTGAGACAAGTCAAAGGTCGTTGTCAAAGGTTCTAAATTAGTTTATCAGACATTTGTGCATGGTGATGTGGTATCAAACTGACATGCCATATCCTGTTTGTCTGCAGTACTTTCTTCTCCACAGGCCTCGTAGTGGGGCCTAATTGCTGTGTATATCTACAGAGGCCGCAAAGAGCCCACGGCAGCCCTGTAGTGCCCCAGGCAGTGTGTTGATCAGACCTCACCCTCTGCTGTGCTAAACTGTCATCTTCTACAGCTATGTGCTTTTATATTGCAGCATAAAGCTGATTTTACTTGATTAAAAAGATCAAATGTTGGACATGCCAATATGAGTAACTCAAAAGAAACACCACAATTGCGTCACCAGTACCGCAGAAACATTCATCAGTGCATATGCGCTGGCATGTCTATTCTTGATAATCCAGAGCTATAATGAAGGAACATAAAATGGCCATACAAATTTTCCGTGAATACTTTTTTATGGAAATAAAGAGGACAGATGAGAGCAGAGGCCAGAGAGTGATTATGTGAGAGAGAACAGCCACTCTTATGCTGGCACCTCCAGCATGCGAGCCATCTGCATAGAGGGCCTGGAAATGAGGATGACAATGCTAATCACTGCCATGGAGGCCTGACTGGTGTGGATGAATGGCCATCCCAGGCTCTAAACACACTGAGTAGCGCTCATCACACAATGTTTTTGTCTGGGCATGCCATGTCCACAAGCCTCCACCAACCCCGCCCTTTTCCTGTACACACTCCATCACTCAGTGGCAACACGTGTATGGCTTCCTGTCAATTCAGGAAGTCTTGGTTCATGTCCCAGCCACATTAATGGACTAGGCAGAGGATACTTAGTAATTTCCTATTTCCCTATTGAAGCAATTGTTGTTGGCTATTCTCATTCATCATTGCCCCCAAAATTGGATCATTATCTGTTTCTTGTTTCTGTATTGGTTGTTTCTTTCTTATACTCAATCCTTCATCCTAGAAATGTAGCATTTGCTTCTTTTAAAGGTGTTTTCTTTTGGTCAGTGACTTAAAAACAGCAAGCTCAAGGAGTTATTTTGAATGTATGTTTTTTAAAATGAAGTCTAAACGTGTCATAAAAAGGGGCAGTGATGTACTGCGTGATGTAGCCTCAGGTCAAATCAAATAATCAAAGCAAGGGAAATTGTCTTGAGGATAAGATCAATCTAGTGACAGATGTATTTTCATGACTGATCAATCAAAAGGCTCAATCAAATAAATAGGAGTTTCAGTAGCATACACTGTCTGGTTAATTCCTTTATCTTTAGAGAATGAGAAGAATAAATTAAGAATGACACATTTACATGAGCAAATAAAAGACTGTGCCAAGACAGTCTTTGGGCACATGGAGGGAAGGCCCATAGTCTTAACTTTTCATCCTGATGGTTTCCAGCTGTAGTGTGGGCTTGCTTTTGCGGGTGTCCCGATAAGTGAATGTGAAGAGGACCAGCTGCCTGGCAGCCACGTTCTCTTTGCCCCCAGCTTTTGGTAACCAGTAAACCTCTGTGCTCTTATTACACTGGAAGGTCCTTTTGAGGTGATCTCAAAGCCTGCTGTTTGGCTCCATCAGCTTCTACACAACAATATACAATTCTGACCAGAAATTACAGGGAATGGTAACAAACAGTGTCATAAAATAATTCTTGAAATTGTAATCGTTTTAGAAATTTAAAATTCAAGTCAACAGCGGTAACAGATGTTATTCCTAAAACACCAATATAGGTGACATATATTAATAGTTTATTTTTTTAGTATATACTATACTGCAGTTGTGATTTTGTTTTTGCAAACCCAAATCTTACATGTGTTAATGTTATCTGAATAAGTATCAATTGCCTTAGTTGACAACTCAAGCATTTTCCCAATAAAGACAGGATGATTACAGATAAGGCTATATTCTAACGCTGCATGCACAGAAAACAAAACATTAGGTGATTAATCCATGGAATTCAAAACCATGTCTTCCCCCACAACTGCTCTAAAAATAGCATAGCAACATTTATAAAATATTAAACTAGGGTAATGTTTAAAAAAAAGATTTCACATAAAGAAAATATCTCGTTTTAATACACAACATCAATGAAGTAATTACCCAAACTTTCAAAAAAGTTTGTCCACGTTTAGTTTTAACCTGCAGACCTCTTTCAGACTGAGAAGACAGGCTTTTTTTACCGTATGTCTTGTTGCATCGGGTATGCACTGCTGCAGTTCAACTTTCTTGTGGGGTCTGTCGGGAAGCACTTCAGTCTAATGTGCTGTGGTTTTCAAAATCCAATCCAAAGTATGAAATAAAAGCCCAGACAACTGCATTACTGTTCAACCTGTCAGCTTTGTTAAATATAAGGTCCATCCTGCCTGCCAGAGCCTTAAAAGCTGAGCTGGCAGAGCGCAGGACTGGAAGTGACAAAAGCAGATAGCTGCAGCTGTGATTTTAGGAAAGGAGAATGGACACTTAAATGCATTTTTATACATTTACAAGGAGTTCATTCTGTTCTCTATGAATCAATAATAAACAGCATGCAGGAGACCTAAGATACAATTTTCCACTCTGAAGTACCTCCCTTGTCACTACAATAAGAATTAAAGTCAACATGCTGTCAGGTGCAATGGCATTCATGTTTCCCCTTAGCTCCATTAAGTCTGTCTCATGGGGCAGAACAAACCAAAGTAGCCTGGAAATAAAACATTTCTTATTGCAAAATCATAAACCTGTTCTTAGAAAATGGAAATAAATGCCTATACAAATGTCCTGAGTGTGTTGTAAAAACATCTGCTGTGACACAATGCAAAACAAATGTCAATACAAAAATGTACTGACTAACAATATAATATGTAGAACAATGTTGCCCATTTTAGCACTCATTAGCCTGCATTTCTTATTGCAGTGTTAAGATTTTACTGTAATTACAATAACATTTAATGAGCTCATATAACAACTTGGAACACTGAGTCGGATGTGCCATTGGTATTTCCCTCTATATCACTCATAATTCATTACCATCTGCAAGTCTTATCTTTCACAAAGGATATAGTCACTTTTAATTATATTTGACAAGTCCAGCTGTTTCTCAGCAGATCGCGGTTCCATGCTTCAGTTGGGTCTGTGTCTGGATATTGAGATGTTTCATGCAATTATGGAAACCTCATTGCTCACATAAAACATCACTATAGTCATTCACAGTCTGTCTTTAGGATGCATTGCACTGCATCAATGCACTGGGACATTTTTCTTATTCAATGAGTTGTTTGATCAAAAAAAGAATAGTTACGGATGATATCTAAGCAGATGAATCCACAGGGGACGAAGGAGACTTCGTATCTGAGCCACACTGGGACGCATAAATAAATGAGTAAATTGACTCCAACTGTATAATTGGGATGCAATGATATTCCCTTATCCTACCAATTCTCTGTTGACTTCATAGAATCCATACTGGATATGGACATGTTTTGAGCAATGGAATAAATAGCCACATTGAAAAAAATATGCAGAAAAGAAAATCTATATATGTAAGTGCTTATCTTAAAATCAAAGTAAGATTTATAAATCTACAACTGTTATATCAGCTTGAGATGGAGGAACTTGACATATACCGACTGTGTCCCCAGGCTAATGTTCTCAGACACGAAACACTGACTATACAAGAAACAAAACAAATGGTTGTGTACGGATATTCAGTCCATACAAACAGGTTAGATGATTGTGACTTTATAGAATGACATTTTTATTAGTGACAATAAGTGATCAACTTGAGAAAGCAATATTTACACTGCTCTATTTGCACATTTCAACAGAATTGAGTAATTGCCCTTTTTGATATTCTTGGCAATATACTGTGTCGTATAAAAAAAAATGCTACTGACACCTTATACTATTGTAAAGTCATGGAACAAGACAGAAATACTGTGGCTAATTCCACTCCACAGGATGCCCACCACTTCACTCCACAAAGGTATGGTTGGTCTTGGGAGGGAGAGATTGGCATGTACACATGGTTTTGCTAGCTGCTTGTTTTTACCTGCTGTTAAGAAGCTTCACCAAGAGGGCAACTTTAGGAATTGCTAGTGCAGCAATAAGGTCATGGCAGTTGAAATCTAGCCATATAGACTAAGGGCAGAGTAACAATAATGTGGAAATATGAATGTGAGCCTGTGCAGGACTTTTACTGTAGGACTGTCTCTGAATGATTTGGTTCCTTTTTTTCCAAGCATATAAAAAAAGGCAATAGAAAACATTTGATTTAATATGTTGGTGATGAATTAATGGATGGAATGAATTAGCTGGCAAAGCCTGAATCACTATATTATTGGAGCTGAGAAGTGTACCGGTATTCATGCTTTGTCTCATTTGTTGCATGTATCATTGTAGTTCACATGAGAATTAGTTGTCATTTTACAGCAATTCATCAATTTATCATCCAGCTATAAAAGGAAGGAATCTCTGTCCGTCCATCTGGCTGTCTGTCCAATCCGCTTGCGCAAAAGAACAATAACATAGACATCACACATAGCACGCTGACGTACATAAGTAAACATGGACTAAGCACAATAAAGGTTGAAGAAAACAAAAAAACAAAAAAACAAAAAACTAAGCGACCGCTGTGTGCAGCTGCTCAGGGTGTCACAGCTCTTAGGCAAGCATGTTGTCCACAGCGGGCAAGCATACAAACACTTGCATCACCGGCGCCGGCTGAGTCCATTTCTGTACTAAGTCCGCTTCCAGTGGTTGATTAACGCATATTTATTGTGGACTTGCTCTCATAACATAACAAAGCTGCATTCTTTATCATTCAACCAGGGGCTAAAGTGGGCTGGAACTGCTCCGGCACGTTCAACTAATAAGTTAAAATGAATCTAATTGGCAGTTTCATACATCAGTGTAACATTCTGCAGCAGAACACCGCCATGACTTAATGAATAAGTTAATGAATAAAGGCATGGGTGTGCGATTACTTCACATTTCTAATAACAGCAGGACAGTTAAGTGTCTGTTAAACTGCTAAAGTCAGTTGTGAAGTGAGGATAACATTGTTGGTAGGCACCTGTGTTTTATCAGATAATGATAAGATATATCAGATTAAATCTTATGTGAAATCAGTTTGACTAAAATTACAAAATTATTGTTTTTGGTGAGACGATTAACTGAAACGTTCAATACAATAATATATTAATTTGGGGGCCCCAGACAAACAGCATCTGGCTTTTCTGTTCACCCTTTCTCTAACTAATGTTAGTATTGGCAGTGGTAGAAGAAGTACTCCAAAATGGGTTTTATTCTGAAGTATAACTATTAACAGTAACACTTTTGATATCAGCACAATGCACTTACATTTACTTAACATCTGTTCAAGGTGGAGCTTTCAACTCTAATTTAATTCTGGATAGTTTAATGATACATCATATTTTAATTTTGATAATTTGTGAGTAAAATCTGAATCTGCCACATAACCAGTAACATTTCTCTGTCAGGTAAATAGTGGTAGTAGTGGGATTTTTTCCTCTGAAGTAGAAGTACACAGTCAGTCAGTAGTATACAGTTGGGTTGCATATTAAGTGCTTTGAGGGCCTTCTGTAAACTATTTTGGGGTACTATGGTTCTGGAGAAAGCTGCAAGCAGCAATAAAGCAGGCCAAGCAATCGGCCTGTTCCAAACAGGAACATTTTAAACTGGCACTGCAATAGTTATATTTACTATAACACAAAAGGGAATAAAATATATTATAATATAATTGTAAAGGTTTCCTAATATTTGTCCGTCACATTAAATTATGCAAATATAACAGTTAAATTTGAGTCTATAGTGAAACAGCTCGGTCTACAGTTAATATTTTTTTTCTATCCTTTCTCTTTTACATGTTGATCATACACTTAAATTGCTTCATGTGAATTGATTCCAGTGCAGCAGCACAAAAAGCCTGAGCGGAATGGTACAGCCACAATATGATTGAAAGATGAGGAACTCACCCCTTTCCAGCCATTTATTGCAAACCTTTTCTACAAAGTGCTCCAACCGGAGCCATTATATGACTGAGGTGAAAATATTTGCTTTTATCACCCATCTATTTGAACACTGGCCACATCCCCAGCCAGCAAAATACTCAGTGTGTAGCAATCACAGTCTTGCTTTGCATGTCATCATTTCCAAACAATTTACCAGCTGCAATTAACTGACTCTAGTTGTCATCACAGTGCTTTGGGAACTCTTTAGGAGAGGAGTTAATGTATTAAAGAGACAAAAATAAAAAGTCTGCATTAAAGAGTGCATATGTACAGTCCATATATGTATCACTGATGATTGCACACACCAATTGAAAATATAAATGACCTCTGCCTGACAAATTAGAAATAAACCTGTTTGACAGGCCCCGTTTGGTTAGAACAAATGTGAGACATGAAAAATTGTTTGACACACTTTCATAAAAGCAAGTGGCGGCAACCCATCCTTTAGCATGTGGTAATGGCCTCTCGTTGTTAGATTCAATGGAAAAAGCTATTCATACTGTTACGTGATTGAAAAGAAAATTGAATCCTTTTGATGTTATAAATGTGTCTATTACCGCATTTGCACACAAAATTTCTATGGAAATTATAGAGAAAGGAGTGATTCTCTGGAGGAAATGTTTGGGAATGACATATTGAATTCTATTCCTGTCTGAATATCAATATAGTTTATGCGTTCTAGAACAACTTCAAAACTATATGATTTTTCACTGGGCTGAAAGCCTAAAATTACTATACTATACTGTATATATGAGAAAAGGTTAATGGTTAGATATTTCTTATGTTCTAATGAACAACCTCTTCAGTTTACTGCTAAAGTTATGAGAAACTTTCTCTTTTACATGATGAGGTATACCTGCAGCTACTGTTGGAGTTCAAAAAAGGTTCATAGGTGGGATGGGTCAACTCGACATTTAGTACCTGAAAAATGATTTCAAAAGGAAATAATCCTTTAGGGTGAGTGAGTCCGCGAAGATATAAGGGAAGCATTTTCTTTTTTTCTGAAACAGAGTTGGATAGACCCATTGGAATTTTTATTCAGAGCATATCAGTCAGTTACATAGGGCCTTGTGCTGGAGCTTTTTACAGATGCATTGTTTATTAAGATTTAAACAGGATTTTTTTGTTAGGCGACATATTAATTAATTTATTTACAACTGGCCTTAGCAATACTGTATTAAACACAGGGAGGTGCCCTGTGCAACCACAGTCTTGTACTGTTTTTCCACTGCATGGTACAGCTTGACTGGACTTGCTCTTTTTTGGTTTTCCATTACCAAAAATAGTGGATAGTACCTACCTGGTACACTTTTTGGTACCACCTCGGTTGAGGTTCCTAGCGAGCTGAGCCAATACTAAAAAGTGGTGTTAAAATACTGCAGATGCAGCTGATTGGGCAGAGAGGATCTCAATAGGGCTGCAACGATTATTTTCATAGTCGATTAATCTGTTGATTATTTTCTCGATTAATCAATTAGTTGTTTGATCTATAAAAATGTCAAAACATGGTGAAAAATGTGGATCAGTGTTTCCCAAAGGCTAAGATGACGTCCTCAAATGTCTTGTTTTGTCCAAAACTCAAAGATATTCAGTTTGCTGTCACAAAGGAGAGAAGAAACTAGAATATATTCACATTTAACAAGCTGAAATCAGAGAAATCTTATTTATTTTAATAAAAAAATGACTCAAACGATTAATCGATTATCAAAATAGTTGGCGATTAATTTAATAGTTGACAACTAATCGATTAATCGATTCATCGTTGCACCTCTAGATCTCAATAGTGCGACATGGAACATTCTGCACAAACCTGTGATTTTTTAAATAGCCATGTTATCGTCAATAGTTACCTTTTTTTATTTACTTGACACAGATTTTTTTTTGAAATGGCAGCCCGCAAAACTACGCTGTACACTTAAGGCCCGGACACACAGAGCCGATAATCGGCCGTTGGATAGTCTGGCGAGGTCAGTGACTCGAATCTGTTCGGTGTGTTCTGTGCCGTCGTCTGTCCGAGGGGCCGTTGTCCTTCATTTTGGCCGATTTGACATGTATAATCGGCGGGCAGTCGGACTAAAATTTCCCATCTGATTGGTAGAGTGCTAACCCGGAAACGGGGAGCGGAATGAGCGTGACTAGAGTCTCTCAAAATCTGACGAAAATCTTTTAAACTGACCTTTGTTGATCTGAAATGAAGACAGATTCAGCAACTGCATGGTCTATTTCTCGCTTAAAATGTTTTCAGAAACACATTTCGGTGAACTATTTTAGTACAATATGAGATCGTATTCTGAACAAGCCGCCATGACAGTCTGTCTTTGAATTTCCGGAGAAACAAGATCCACGTGACGCGTTCGTCCAATCAGCTGCCAGTTTTCATTTTTGGGCGACAATACAGATTAGCGCCGCCTGCTGTTATGGAGACATATTACGTCTCGTCGCTTTGGTGTGTTCCGAGGCACTTTTTTGACCAATTTGGGGAGACTAATCAGCTCAACTGCCTTTTCTGCCGACGTTTGGCCGTCGGCTTTGTGTGTCTGGGCCTTTAGTCGTAAAATTGACCAAGTGCAGATGTTCCTCTGTTTAGTTGCCGATGAAAGGGAAGAATTCCACGAGTGTCACCTTTCATGCAGTTTCGCTTTGGAGATCAGGTGAGAATCCAGTCTACACTGAGGAGATACCCATGTGGAAAACGACAAGCGAAAAGTACTGGTACCAAAAAAGTCGAGCAGAGCCGTACCATATGGTGGAAACATGGCATTATACTGCTGACCTCTGAGCAGCTCCACTACAGCAGTTGTTCAGGAACCTCCCAATGGTTTGGACTGAGGTGGGCAGGGAGTGTTATTCATTCACATCCATGACAAAATATAGCATTAATACTCAAATTTGAAGATGGAACCATGGATGTTTGGCCTTTTTGCTTGAAAAATCAATTTATTGATCATCAAAATGGTTACTGGTTATTTTCTGTTGATTGACTAATCAATTGATCGACTTGTTTCTGCTCTTAAACAGTCTAATTACTGTATGTGCCATTGTTCCTACAGAGGAAATAAATGCTGACAAAAAATACTGTAATCGAAGCCAAGTATACTTTTCCATAAGAATTTTAAAGAATTTTGAAGTTTGTCATGGTTCGCATGTTAGTAAGTCAAAGGATGGAGAATAGAGAGCTAGCTTATGAGTGATGTATTCTCAGTCAGATGAAGACAAAGGTTTAAATATCTAATTGTTTATTCTCTCTATTGTCACACACATTATATATAAACTTAGCACAAAAAGTAAGGAAATTTGTGTTTGGTAGATTATTTCTCTGTGGTAACAATGCTTTTTGGCAATAAATCTAATACCGTTGGAACGCCTGTTTAGTTCCCTTTCAAATGGTGCCTCATTTGTAAGGAACATACATTTGTGGGATGAGCAGCAGTGCTGAGTATGTGGGTTGTGCCCATGGAAAATTTGCCAAATCTTCTGTGCCAATGCCAAACAGCTTATTCTGCCATTGACTTGTTTGGTGTATTGGATGATTGAAGTTTGAAGAAACAAGACATATTGGCAATTGAACAATTTATTAATTTCACAAACAGGAGCCTCAGTAGCGTGTGGAAGAACCATACACAGCCACAACAGCCTGGCACCTCCTCCTCATGCTGGTTACCAGCCTGGTCACACACTGCTGTGGGATGGCATCCCATTCTTCAACCAGCATTTGTCGCAAGTCAGCCAACGTGGTTGTGTTGGTCACTCTGGCACGAACAGCATGCCCAAGCTGATCCCACAAATGTTCAATGGGGTTAAGGTCAGGACTGCTGGTTGAAGAATGGGATGCCATCCCACAGCAGTGTGTGACCAGGCTGGTGACCATCATGAGGAGGAGGTGCCAGGCTGTTGTGGCTGTGTATGGTTCTTCCACACGCTACTGAGGCTCCTTTTTGTGAAATGAATAAATGTTCAATTGCCAATATGTCTTGTTTCTTCAAACTTCAATCATCCAATCCACCAAACACCAAACAAGTCAACGGCAGAATAAGCTTTGGCATTGGCAGAGAAGATTTGGCAAATTTTTCATGGGCGCAGCCCAGAGTATGTACTCTGTGTATTAGATTTATTGCCAAAAAGCATTGTTACCACAAAAAAAGAATCTACCAAACACAAATTTCCTTACTTTTGTGCTAAATGTATATATATACAGCATTTCAAAATTGCTAAAACAACACATTTAGAAAAAAGGAAAACATTTTTTTAGTCATATATTATTTTTTTGCCTGAGGAAGACCCAGCAAGGTCGAAACGTTGCAGCACAATAAACGTATGGGAGTATTAGCAGAGTGCGGGCATCTCATTCTTTTCAGTTGTTAGTCATAAATTAACCATTGCAGTTAGAAAAAAACATTTTGATAGAAACATTAGGTAAGTATCACTCAACACACGATGAGACAATGCTAATGTTTTAATGTAGCATCGAGCTAAATCCCAAATTCCAGGTTTGCATTGTGATTTTGTACATTATAAATCCCCACAGGGTGGTGAAGGATAAACTATTCCTGCTATCAACAGAGTCAAGTTTTTTTTTTTAATTTAAAATTCTACTGATAGCAGATAGAGATTAGGGAAATATTTGATTCTTGAATGTGTATTTCATTTCAAATCAATCAGACATTGATCTACCATTTTAACATCCTGCAAAGGGATAAGGCTATTAATTTGCTCGAATGTAAATTTGGGTCTGAGTCTTTAATGATAGAGAACACAATGCTATTCATTTCTCTCTCTGCTGTCAATAACGCTCAGACAACTGTCATTGAAAAAGTTCCTGTAAAAACCTTTTTTGAGTGTTTTTAATAATGTGTGTAAAGTTATATGTGTGACATGTGGCAATGCTACTGACAAAATATACAACAAACTAAAGAGGAATCTGTATTCAAGGTAGTACACCTCCATAATTTAACCCATCGTTGAACACAAGCTGCTTTCTGATCAGTACACCACAACATTATTCAATTGCCTTAATGAGTGCATTTAAAGACTTTTCAGCTATGCTCATATTTGATGTTTCGGGCCTGTTGTAAAACATTTTGAAGTCTTAGCAAATGGTTGTAATAGCTTCCTTTCAAAATGGTGATAATGATTATGGATGTATTCAAATGAAATTAAATCTCAAAGACTGTGATGCAAGTCACTGTGACTAACTCAAGCGCATCAATCATTTTCCTGAAGCTTACAGGAACACTGTCAATTCACTCTGAGGTACTTTTGATGTTGGACACAAAGGAATAATAATTGCTTTAATTCAAAGATACACTTTATACTCACAGTTTTAATCAAATTTCAATCTAGGATCAAAAGGATATGTTTGCATTATGCTCTGGCGCAATCCGATCCTTGAGTTTGAGGCATTGATTTTCCCCGAATGTTTAGTGAATAGAAAAGCAGATGGCAGTTCGTTTTTCTGCACTCATTACATTAAAAAGATGACAAAGTTTCCACTCCACAGGACATAAAAACCAAAACATCATGATTAAAAATCAGTATGTTATGTGAGAGGTAGCAAATATAGGCTCTGATTACTAATTTCAAATTGAAAATATGCACCAAATTTGGTCATTTGCTAAAGCATTTGATTAAAAGTTGGTATGATGCCAAACGAAAACCTTTTAAGGCTGGACCGAAGTAGGCTCTGCATTTCATGTGTGCCGCATAAAAGCTGTCACACTTCTTCTACATTATCACAGGAATGTTGAGGAGTCAAGCAAAGTGGTGGATTTGGTTGTTAATGTGATGGATGTGACCTGAGGACAACAGGATATTAATTTGCATGTGATTAGCAAGACTGTGATTGAGGGGATACAGAAGTGGCGTGCTGTGGTGTGTTGTTGCCGTGTCATACGGTAGTCATCCGGTGCGTGCTTGTGTGTGTGTGTGTGTGTGTGTGTGTGTGTGTGTGTGTGTGTGTGTGTGTGTGTGTGTGTGTGTGAGAGAGAGAATGTGTGCTGTATGTGTGTGTGTGTGAGTGTAAAACAAGCTCAGTGGCTGCAGGTGTGAAAGTAGCCCAGGCTGTGAACTCCACACACTCCCTCATCCTCTCTCACTTCCTCTCCCTCTCGTTTCTTTTTCTCTGATTTGGTTTTACACTGCTGCACTCTACTCATTTGCATCTGCTCCTGACACCCTTGTACCAGTCACAAGCAGCCCCTCCAACACACATACTCTCTTTCACACACACACACACACACACACACACACACACACACACACACACACACGCACACACACGCACACACACACACACACACACACACACACACACACACACACACACACACACACACACACACACACACACACACACACACACACGTTAAAACTACTATTATCATCCACAACTTGTCCCGTCTTTGGAGTGTGATGAGGAAGAAACTTATGGTACAATGTGTAAACTGGTGGCAGAGAGGTTTCTGTCGGAACTTAGAGAAATAATGTATGTAATATATTGTTATATATTGATATTTCTATATGAATATTTACAATCGAAAGGTACATGTAAAAAAAAAAGTTCCTATACAACTGTGAATAGGCTCTGTGGTCTAAATAGCATAAGCACGTATCCAACCTTGTGGCCTTCTTTTGTCTTTTATTTTGTCGGCTGTGTGTGTTTGTTGGGAGTCGGAAACATATGTCTGTATTTATACCAATGTGTTTACGGCAACGATTCAAGCATCGATGCACAAAGGAACTGGTGATCAAATTTTTAATCCAATTAATTTATCCAAGCAGCAGAATGAGCTGAATATATCAGGCGACTCTGGTCATGGAGCTGTGCTGTTGAGAGCGCTGTGATGAAGTTCAATTAAGACACAATATAATAATCATAAACTGCCTCAAGAGACAAGGCAGCGTTCATTTCTCCAAGCGTCATTCTTGTGAGAAATAGCCTGTTTTGTTAATCACAGCTTATTCGATAAGTAGGCACAGAGATTTGCCTCCAGCTTTGCCCACTGGCTTTTGGATGATAAATGCACCAGTTCTTTTAAAAAAAAAAATGTTTTTCAATTCTACAAAACATAACAAACAAAAGAGTCTTAATATATTTTTGTTAAATATGTTATAAATCCTGCTCGCTATATCTCATGTGGTACTGTGATCCTCAAAAGCCTTTTGTAGACGCTCACATTTTATGATACAATAGCAGGAGGAATTTAAACTAAATTCTCAGAAGAAATTTATAACAGCTATTAAAAACATGAAGATACGTATGTTGCATCAGCAAGTCCTCCGGAATAAAACACATGAATACCTATAACAAGAAATGTTTTTTAATAAGGTTTTTTTTAATTTACGGTAATGTAATCACACTAAGAAACTATAGGCTGTCTTAAATTCTTCTAAAACATTTCATACAGTTTAAGAACAATCCTAAGCATTTGCAAGTCACAGGTCAGGCTGATTAAGTCCTCTCATAACAAGTAAGCCTGACCCCGTACAGCTCATACAATCACACATTGATTTTCTAAAGACAGCGTGTTTAAAAAATGTAGCTACAATAGCAGGACCAGGTGGTCAATCATTGTCCCATTCTCAAAGCCCTTGATGAGCACTGAGAAAGATCACAGAAATAATGCATCATTGTTCTGTCTAATTATAGCATGTCACAGACAAGAGCGGATTTGCATTTTAAACAAGCACTCGTTCTGATTGAGGAACAATTGCTATATATTTCATTAAATTGTGAGCCATGCAGAGGGCAGCACACTCCCTCCAAACATGCACTACAGCTAGAGGAGATACAATCCACAAAGCATCCAGTTTTACTCAAAAAAACTGTCGGAAATTCAAGATATTCTGTAACATATGTTTGTTTGTTTTCATTTCTTTTACACTTATGCATACTTTAGTGATATTTTTCCTCCCACCAACGATTAATTTAATCTCGCAGCCTTCTTCAAGGTCTTTTTCTATCCCCCCTCTCCCAGTTCAAGCAGAAATGGGAGAGGGTCTGAGGAGAAAGGGAGAGGAAGAAGAACTAAAACAAGATGCTAGAATCAAATACGCTTTAACAGTTTTTGACTGCTTTTGCACTATTTTCTTAGAGTGGATCTGAAGCAGGGCTGGGCTCCTTCCTGAATATCTTACAGCCT
Organism: Sander lucioperca; assembly: GCF_008315115.2. Lineage (NCBI taxonomy): Eukaryota > Metazoa > Chordata > Actinopteri > Perciformes > Percidae > Sander > Sander lucioperca. Next base: position 24,319,104 of record NC_050175.1, on the reverse strand, counting down.
CCTCAGTGTCTTTATCTACAATTCCACTTATTTACAGATCACTGGATGAACATCTGCTCCAACACTTGCCCCAAATCTAAGAAGTGATGTTTTGCAATATACCATTTAATTTTTAATGCTGGAATTCAGTTCTCCTTCAAAACAGAAGAACTTTCATAGATAAGCGCCTTTTGATGACAACTAAACAACATCCAATAGCCTGAAAATATACTGCAATTCAAGGGATAAACAAAACTGTGGCAAACAAACAACTACAGTAATGGTAAACACTGCAAAAGTTGACAGTATCACAGCAACATAAAAGTAGCAGCACCATTTTATCTTAGTTATAAACAAGTCTGAATGCAGCTAATCATATCAGATGAGTCGCAATATCTCAGAGAATGCACAACAAATAACTTACTAGGAGATGAAAAGTGGCTTGTTTTAGTTTTACACAAATGCCTTACAAGGAAAGGTCATGAATGATCCAATATTATCAGAAAAACTTGTAAAAGATTTTTTTTTTTTTACATAAACTTCAACACATACAAGTGTACACTCAAAACACCTGCTTCACAAAGAGGTTTAGAGCGAGTCATCTTGTACAATTACTCTGAAGTAGATTCCATTGTTGCTGATCCATTTTGTTACCCTGACAAGCACAGGGAAGTTGTGATGCACCTGCATCTGTTCATCTGTACGGCAATACAGGCTGGCCTCATGCCAACACACCCCACTTCAGCTACCGCCAAATACTACACATAGTTGATTTGCAATACAGCATACTAGGCCATCAGCTTAATTATAACTGATAAGTTATCATCCTGAACCTTTCTGCACAGAATTGCAGGAACGAGAAAGATGGCTCATAATACCGACATTTGCATGTGGCTCAACAACAATGTCGTTTTTCTGCTGCTCTTTGAGAACATTCTAAAGTTTCTTGAGTTTTCTTTTTTATACCCATTATATTTGTGAATCCAAGAGAGGAAAGAGACTGAAAGGAGCACAACAGTTTACAGTTTCACAGACATTTACACTGGTAACAGCTGCACAGTAACTTGCAATACTCTGCATCGATCATCCTTACCAGGCAAACATTGCAACATGCTGCAGTGAATATTGCTACATACTATAATAATAATTACAATTATTTAAACTAGATACTTAAATCTTTGATAAAGTACGAAGGCGTGTGTGTGTGTGTGTGTGTGTGTGTGTGTGTGTGTAGCTCAGCTTCTCTTAATCATAAAATGTAACTCAGTAGACATAGGGCAGGATGTTGATTCATTATTACCATTTAATCAGTGGAGTCAGTGAAATGACTGTTTTACTGACTGTTGTCAGTAAAACTGATTGATTTTATGATTCTATGCAAATTGTAATTAAAAACAAAACTAATTATTGAAGTTTTTGTTTTATGTGTACAAAGAGTGATGTTTCATTCTTATGTCATTTTGCATATATTTTCTATATAGGCTATCAATGTCAGGAAAATATTTCTAACAATATGATGATTATGTAATACATGTTGGAAACATTATTCAGCTTAGAATTAAACTAAACAATAATGTGAAATAATGAATCATTAAGAAAAACATCAGTGCTATTAACATTTTCTAGTTACTGATTTATTATATTGATTGATATATTAAGTCCTGCAGATCCATGTTGCTTTTTTAACACACATTTGCACAAATTCAACTCAGAAATGTGTATGGTATAGTAACCTACTTCACAGACAGTTTACCATTCAGATCTAATGTTATTGTATAGTGTGAGTCAGGAGTTACACCCTGGCCAAACTGAAACAGTGAATAACGTTCTTACACTGGAGTCTGCCAAGCATGTATGGGGATGTTTGTATTGGATGCAGGTCATGGAACTGATTCATAACAACACAAAGTCTGTGCACTGCACAGTGCGCCGTTTCTTCTGCTAAATGTGAGCATCATGCTCGGTTTGACTACAATATGAAAAATGTTTAACCATTGGGCAGCATTTATAATTACACTGGGACAATTTAAGACTACAATGCAGGAGAAACTACGCACGACAGTAAACAACTCTGTGTTACCTTATTTGACAGAAATCTATATGCATTTTCCTGTTATTTCTGACAATTTGATAAACAAAAATGTTGATTACGCTTGAGTAAGTGAAACCCCAATCAAGAAAACTGCTTAAAAAAGTAATAGTAATATTTAAATACCACCGTTAAAATAACCGGGAGAGTCCGACACAGCCAGACTCTGGATGGTAAAACTGAGATAAGCGCTCCTATTCAAGTTTATGTTCTGCTTTTAAACTGTTGTTTGGTAAATTGCTATTAAACACATTCGAAGAGGATTTGAAGTGCTATTTTTTCTCTCAATTTCTATCATTTTGGCACAGATTTCCCTCTGGGGCTGGCTAAAACCTCTTTGGGGAGCGCCAACAATTCCTCTATTCAGGAAAAACTCTGCAATGTCAGTAACAAATGCATTTATACACCCTCCTAACAGCTGTTTATTGCTGAAATTGTACCATGAACGGTATCACTGATAGATAGTATTATTTATATATATATATATATATATATATATATATATATATATATATATATATTATAGTATATAGAGTATCTTGTAGCTGTGAGTAGTCTGGTTAGCCTTCTTGTGACACAAAATGCAAGGTTCACAAATACTATCACTGAACATGTGGTCTCTTTTTCTGACTTTCCCCCCTGGCATTTATGGGGTATATTTCTGCAGCCACTGGTCGGAGAAAGGGTGAAATGATTCCGTTGGTGATTTTTCAGCTTTGAATAGGTGACAGTTTTGTTAATGTCAGCAACCAGAGCATTACTCTTCCAAATGGGCCTTGTATTTGTGCATGTTCCCATGCAACTGAGCATTTCAAATCCCAGAGATCTTCACAAACAGTGATGTTGGTTCTGTTTGCCGAGTAGTGATCACAGATGTGCTTCTCAGACTCAGTTGTTTCTGTAGCATATCTCTATAAAAAGACATTGTCAAACACCCATCAAGACATTATCTGTGTACTATTATATTATAGAATATTATTATTTTAACCTTACACTACTTAGTGATTTATTCACCCTCCATATGTCTTACATGCCACGAACATGAAACACAGGTGGCACATTGCTGCAACATGGCTGAATTACTGTATTGTCTACGCACGCTAAAACATTTATTTTAATATATGACAATGTGACATACCACTATAAATGACTGCAAAATTCTTTAGACGGCTGTAAAATAGTCATTGCTACAACCTTTGAGTTAGAGCAACAAAATGTGACATTGTGACACTGCAGTAGTAATTCAGCCACAGTGTTACACTTAAAGGACCAATGTGTAGTAATTTCTCCCATCTAGCATTGAGATCATATATCGCAGTCAACTCTCTCGCACCACGCAGTTCAAAGTATGTATTACAGCTAGCCAGTCTCTTGCTCTTTTCAATATCCTTTTTCTTTTTCTGGGCGAAGAAGAAGACTCCTGTTCCTGAAATTTGGATTTTGAATACGTGTGGTCCTCCATGTTTCCTTCTTCAAACTTGCCGGGGCCGGTAAGCTACGATACCCATTAGCAGCATTAGCAGCACCTGTGAGTTTATCATGTGACAGCGAAAACGTGAAAGGTGGAGCAGTATGTCCTGTATGTCCCTTACCGGCTAACGTATTTCAAGATGGCGCATCAATATGGAGCGTCTACCCCAGTTCATGCAAATGCAAATGTACAATTTCAAGCCAAAAGGAATACTTAGAATTGATGGTGGTGGTAAATATTCATGAAAAAGGACAAGTTTGTGAATGGGCAACACAGATTTTGATAATGAACAGCTAAACACGTTACACACATTGTGCTTGTTGCAATAAAAGCTCTGCGTTCTCCACAGTTTGGTTCTGATAATAGAATATGCATTTACTGTAGCACTTTGACAATTTGAGAGAAAACAAAAGTGCAGTTTAACTTTTTTGTAGAAGTAGAAACATTCAGTTCTACAATAACACAGACTTTACATCCACTCAGAGAAATCACAGTAACCTCTTTACACAGAGCACCATACACACATATACATATACAGTGCTTTGTAAAGGCTGCCTCTCTCCAGTTTCTCAATGAATACACATCAGCAGTCAGTGTTGCCCACTCTTTGGCTGTGAGTGATGTCATTGTCAACTATCTTGTGTTGCTTCGACAGCTCCTAATCGCACCTCTTGTGTTGTGGGGACTAGGCATTCAACATCGCAACAACACTGCTTCTTCTATCCGTCAATCACTGTCAGTGGGTGATACTTCTCCCGTGGTGTGGTTGTCCATCAGGACAGGGCTGGTCACCGTGTTCACATGTGGCCTATCAACCTTTTTTAGATTGATACTACACAAACCTGACTGGCCTTTCAGTGTCTATTTTCCCCCTCACTTCAGTTCAGCTCCATCAGACTCCACCAGAAACAGGCTGCTGGCCTTGTATCGACAATGCAACAACATGATTCAAACTAAAAAAACAAAGTCTTTCTACTTTCTCTTTTTTCAAAAAGTAGGATCAATACATTGTGCAGCAGAAGTTGCTCCCACAAAGACAAGAAAATGTAAACTTTTGTTTTACACCCTCTGTCTTTGGAAAAAACTTCAAATAGAGGATACATCAAACAGAGAACCAGAACACTTTGATCTCACTCTGAATGCAATGAAGTTATGTTGCATTAAAATTTAAGAACTGGACATGAAAATAGAATACTGTAGAGAAACCTGTATAGTAAAGAGACATGTGTATTGAAATAATATTGTACAGTACTTTTGGAGAAGGCTAGCTTCAATAAAACCCATGTATCTTTAGGTGATAATCTGAACACATTGACTGACAGACAAACCTTTATAATTGTGTTTTAACAGTTTAAAAAAAAAGTCCTAATGCACTTAAAGTGTACAGTACAAGGACAACAAAATGAACAGATGTCGGACCTTTACATGAAAACGTCCACAGTAGCGTTTGAAGCAACAATGTTCTTACCTCCGCTGTTTGCAGCAGGCATCAATATGTGCTGAAAAATGACCATGACAGGCAGGACAGTATAATTTACCACTGATTAAACAACAGGGCTCTTAACAGAGAGCCAAGGTTCATACAGTTAACACAACTCATCTTTATGCAAGCATATTTTATTACCTTACACGGGTGGCATGCCCCAGCTGCAAACACAATTAAAATACAGCTCCTTGTTCTGTCAAAAGTGATATAGCATATATTGCTATGATCATAACAAAGCACAACAAGGGAGTCTGCAGGCAAGTGAAGATGCTTAAGATAATATAAGACTAGAGGCTTTATTTATCCTGGAGTGTAAATCAATCATCAAACAGCTGAGTCACAACAAGAAAATGCTCCAACAAAAAAGAAATATCTGTTGAAAAATTACACAATTACCTAAACTAATTTCATAACATATACATTGGTAAATTGAAGACAATTGGTAAAGGTGATAATGTTTAATAGAAACATCAAATTGATCAGCTTTTCTCTAGTGTTAACCTAATTTGAATCAATATTTTTACTGCATTTTAATAGTTTACCGAATTAAAAAGCATTATTTTATTCCACTTGAATTCTAATTTCTGTGTATGTTATTTCTTTGTTCTATAAATGATATTGTGATATGTAAATGAATTGCTTTTAGATCAATTAAAACTAGTCTTCCACTGCCCTGCGTACAACTGCTAAGGTGAAAAGCAGGACAGGCAGACTTAGTGTATGAAGTTTACAGTTACAGCTGTTAACATATTTGAAAATTATTAAGTTTGGAGGTGGGTCTATATTCGGGGTGGGGATCTTTTCCATTAGGGGGTGATTAAATAATGATAAGCTTGTGAATATTTACTGTGATATTACAGTGAATGTAGCGTGTGACCCACTTTAGACTTTCACATCTGAAAAGGATAAACCCTTTGATAATTCTTTGACTGCAGACACTATTTGACAGTCAGTTTTGGGTAATGAAATATGCTTCCACCCTGTTTTTCCCCCTATGTGAGTTCTGTTGCTTGTGTTAGGCCATGAGATGTGCAGTCTGAGGTATATGTGACTGAGTGATGTGTCATATAATCTCTTGGACATATCTAGAGGACGTTATTCCAGGAGAGGATATGGGGGCTGCCTCATGAAACATTTATCTGGGAAGAGTAGCGCAGCGATGGCAGAGAGATGGAGTGACAGAATGGAATGAGGTAGAAACGGTAAAACAACAAGGAAAGTGTATGGGCGTCTGTCTGTGTTTCTGTCTCTCAGTCATCACGTTTGCTGGGTAAAGGTGAATGTAGAGAAACTATAAAAACCATACATATTTTTGCCACGCAAACTCAATTTACATTGAAAATGAAAAATCCCCTAACCAGTGGACAAGTGTATACATCAACAGATGATACAAACATATACACACGACACATACACTTTTAAACATGCTCTGAGAGCTTAGAGAGGCTTTGAGTGTGATAACTCCTAACAAAAACCCTGAGGCTGAGCTCTGACACAAAGCTTATAATCTGGCCAAGTGTTCCAGTGGTTGAATTTAGCTACATCACTGCGCAGCAAATGGAGCTCTCGACACATTCTGTTTAACTGTCACTTGTTTTTATTCTGTAAGAGAAGATCTTTAAATGTGCTCTAATGCAATTTACTAAGAGTTCCTCAAATGCTGTCATTGACTGTAGGCCTGTTAACACGTAAAAACTAAAATCCTGTTAATTTACTGTACGTTCTATACTTCAACGTGTAACTTGATGTTAAATAGACATGTATGACTCCTACTGACCTCTGTCTGAAACTTAGAAATAGCAGTCACATCAACAGGTGACTGATACATCTTAAGTGCAAGACATTTCAGCTTGCAGAGTACCTGTTGTTTAGACATTTGCAGTATAAATCCCCCTTGGCAACAATTTTGAAGGTTAATTAACTTAACAGGCAAAAATACCAAATATTTGCTGGTTCCAACTTCTCAAATGTGAGAATTTGCTGCTTTCCTCTGGTTTGTATCATTGTAAATTGAATATCTTTGGGTTTTAGACTGTTGAGCAGAAAAAATAAGCAATTTGAAGATGTCACCTTTGACTCTCATAATCTGTGATGGCATTTTTCACTATTTTTTTTTTTTTAAGACATTTAGTTTTAAGACTAAACTATAGATCAATTAATCAAATTATTAGTTGCATCTTCTAGTTAATGAAGGTTAAAAGAAATACAAATCTCTTTCTAAAATCTGCATTTTAAGTCTTGAACTTGACTATTCTTAGTACTTGTCCAGTGTACACCAGGACCTTGAAATAAATGACTGTGGGCAAAGGATCATGGGAAAAATAGCTCATGCTCCCAGCCACTCTTGGTTGTGCTTGGCTGGCCTGCGTTGGTGCTTCAGCGCTGGATCTTCCAGAGCCTAGTGGGAGCCTGGTGGAGTGGCCTCTCTCAGAAGGAGGAAAGCTGCTCCCACCCAGACAAGGTCATGCTGGTCTCTTGTCATTATCCTCATAAACAGACAGGGGAAAAGCATTCCTATCCAGCGACCATTAGTGCCAGGCAGAGACCAATTACCACCAGGCAAAGGGCAAACAGTAAGCGGACATGAATGAAGCCAGACAGGTCAAAATGGTCATACATAGCAAAGGTCAGTGTTGTCATTGTTTAAGACAAGTTTAAGTTGTAAATAGCTCCCCAGATAAATGCATGAGCAAGAAGGGTTAAATTAAGTACACATTTCCTGAGTGCAATAAATGCTGTCCATTAGGGCTCTTTGCTGCTGTAGAAGAGCATTATTGCCATTATCTGAATTGTCTTACTCTAATCTCTTTACCAAAATCATTTGCATCAGCAATTTATCATACACTAATGAATTGTAGATCAATAGGGCCTTTTATTATCGAGATAATGTTGATATTCTCCTTGAATTCACAACAGAGTCAAAGGTTATCTCAAGTAAACATTGTGAATATCCTTTACTCAGCATAAGATAAGAGAGACTTTATTGTCATCCATCTATATACGGTGCAGTACAGCACATCGAGGAACAAAACTGTTTTCCCTGGTCCCTGCACAAAAACAAAAGAATGAAAGAATGGGTGCGAGAAAAAAAAACGAGTACAGAACAAGATAAAAGACATGGTACAGACATATAGTGCAATAATAGAAAATATATGTAAATACACTGCAAATAACTGTAAGCAAATGCAAAGTGATTTAAAGTGCAATAAACAACAGTAAAAGCAGTTCCTTGAGGCTATTTATAAGTGATACCACCAGCCACCGTTGCCAACACATTTATATGAGGCCTTCCCCAGAGTCTATTGAGATACAGAAAGTTCTGCAGAGCCTCTGTACAGTATGTACTTTATGTATGTAGCAGTCACAGCTCTCAAAATGTTCTCTATGTCAGATACAAGTGTACTTGTAGTTTTCTTGCAACTTAAAAAAAATAAAGCACACACTGTTTGACATGCAGCATTTAGGGTCACTGAGGCAGCAAATATATATATATATATATATATATATATATATATATCTACCTGCTTCCATATAAGTGTTCTGCCTACATTATGCTCATATTTTCTAGAAGACCTAAGGCCAGATACTAGGGTTGGGCGATTGGATGAAAATATTGGCTATCGGCTGTTAAAATAAATCTCACTCCTTGTAAAGTTTGATTTCCACTCTCACAGTTGTCCATAAATGCCCATAGACACGCTCTTAATGTTTGCACAGTTCATCCCTCTGTGTTGACCTATCATTGAAAAGAATGAAGCACAATTTTGCAATTTTGCATTGGCCATTACAGTAATATGTCTATACTCACACTCATCAAACATCAGAAAGGACATCAATACTGTTTTAATTTATAGCACTCTTATTAAACAGTTTACAAAGCGTGTCAGAATAAAGGATAAAATGGAAAATAATGGATGGAAAGGGCACTACTCTTCGTCTTTATGTTAAATGTCTCAAAGTCATTTAGGCTGCTAACAGCCTGTAGCACAGATCCATTGAATTCACAAAAGCAGAGCGAGCACAGATGTTCTTCTTGCATTTTTTTCATCAATACCAACAGGTGAATTAGAACTGCTTCAATTGGACTTCTATTAAGTTAATTAAAAGAAAAATGAAATTTTAATGAATTTCTGTGTGCTCGCCAACTAATTTATAAAATAGAAAGAAAATAAAGAGAAAAATAAAACGTAAATTGCAAAACACAAAAAATAAAAGATTAATAGAATTGCTTGCAAGTGCATTTATTTATAATGTAGTTGGTAACTGCACCTTTTGAATAGCACATTATAAGTCAGGTCAATTTTATTTATTTACCCAATATCACACATCATAAATTTTGCCTCTAGGAGCTTTACAATCTGTAAAGCATACAAAACCCTCTGTCCTTTGACCCCCACTTTGGATAAGGAAACCCCCCCCCCCCAAAAAAAAAAACAAAAAAACAAAACAAAAACGTGGGATGAAATGGAAGAAATCTCATAGAGAGCTACTCTTATAAGCGTACATAAAAAAAAATCATACACACTTCCTGAATTTCGATATTAATTTAAAAAAGAAAATTGGCATGTGCATAGTCCTGTGCATACGCATCATTTATACATCTGCCTACCTGGTTTGATGTCGGATTAAGCATCCAAGTGAGAATGTTTGCCACTGTCAGTTTGGACAGAGGGAGTTTGTCTACTAGAAAGGGGGACCAAAGTCCATGAATCTGTCATATTTATGCATTTGGTAAATGTGCATTCCCTCCTTAGTGTAAGATGTGGAACTAGAAATGTTCACACACCTCCTCCCACTCTGCACTTTCATGCCACACAGGGGTGATCAGCTGGAGGAAATCAAGCCCCTCTCTAAATTCCCTCTCAACTGATTAAGATAAACTGCTTTTCAGCCATGGTTACCCCCCAACCAATCAATTAAAGTAATCAATTAAAGGCCTGCCGGCTGAGCCTTTGGTAATTGAGGGTTGAATAAACACAGGCTGCTGATACTGATGATAAAGCCGTAACAAAACCATAGGCATGACAAGGGCTTGAAAAATGTAATTTCTGGGATTTCAGTAAGCCTCAATTGTAAGATATCTGGAACGCTAGGTTTAGTTATTTATTTAATTTCATACCCAGTGCAGTCCTGGCTGTTTATCCCGCGCTGCCAGATTCTGCCCTAGGACGTTAAATATTGAATAAAATCATCAGCCAGGCCTTTCCAATTGGCTGTAGCTACTATTTGAAAAAAGTGCCAGTAGAATTCAAACATGGCACTGTGTTCCAGCATGTCCTCCAGTGAAAACAAATCCTCAGAGGAGGGTGAAAGAGACTCTTTGGGCAGGCTTGGCCTCTCTACTGTTGGCTTCAGGTCCAAGAGGTGAGGAGACTGTCTGCACTTCAGGGATCCTAAAATATAGCCACACAGGGCTCCCTGACTGAGTCGCATTCATTTAAATATGCATTTTGTCTGTCGTCTATTTAGAAATTTAGATTAAACTTTGATTCACATACATGGCAAAATTGGCACATCAAGACAAAGAATTGTTTTGGTATAGAACTGAAATATCAACAAAAAAACAAGTTAGAGAATCGTTGAAACTTACATTCTGTCCTTGCCAAAATAATGCTCTGCTTGACTTTTTAGGATTTTTTTTACAAACTCAATTTTTTCTCACAGGAGGGCTTATAACAAGCATGCTGTCCATTTGGTTTGAATCAGTCGGCTTTTGTTGAGGTCAGATGACTAAGTCTAAAACTCATAAGCTCCTCCTCTGCTGTCCGACTTTTTGATGTGCTCGTCTGTTTTTACTAGAAAGTAGAGACATTAGAGGCAGGGTCATAGGTCCTTGTTTAAGATTTGTGTGACCCTGCTTCTTTACGAGGTCACAATTTACATGTGTGCGCTGTCGGAGCTCAGGTCTCTTTGTGAAGTCAGCTTCCATGTTTTGGTGACTCACAGCGCGACATGTGGCCTGGATTCTGTGTGTAAGAGGAAAAGTGGAGAACAGACATCTCATCAGTTTATTTGTGTATTACTTAAACAAGGATGATAGTTCAGACTTTTTAAAAATGCTATGGTTGCAAATATAAATTTAGTTACACAAGCTAAAGGAGAAAAGGCTCGTTTCGAGATGAGCCAGGCCTGCGCCCAATGCATGCCGGTTAGATTTGTGTCCGACTTGATCCCGATTTGCCCGACTTGACATCATGCTCCTGTGGGCAATGGTAACCTCACGAGATAAAGGCGGCCGCAGGTTTGAGACGCAGACAGCGCAGTTGCTTTTCACCGACTGCAAGACCCAGGCGGACCCAGGGCATGCTGGGAAACGCCTGCGTCTCAGCTGATCTGACAGCTGATTGGTTTAGAATTGACTCAACATGATGACGTTTTATATCAACTTTTCAATTTTTTTTCAATTTTAATTGCTATTTGTCTGATTTAAAGGCTTATTCTGTACAGAACACATGTAGTGTGGCGGATAGTTACATTTAGAAATCAGAGAGCCTAAATCCGTTCAGATTATGGATCATCTACAGTCTGTTGTTAACATCAGCAACAGATCGCATGTAGAGCATTTTTACAGCTACTCTTAATAAAAACAACTGGAGACTGTGTACAAGCTGATATATGGGTCTGATAACATTTTATTAAATCTCAATCAGACCTAACAGGATGTGAGTGTTTCTGTGACTCCCTGTTCAGCCTAAAGGTCTCGAACGAGCCTAGAAAGACATTAGACACAGAACAGCAGTCTTTTTAAACATGCTCCTGGGTGTAAACACCATAGGTAAAAAGTTAACAACAGTAATACTGTATGTATGGACTGTACTCGGAGCATGGAGAAAAGTGCTATGCCTGCTCCAGCTCATTATCTAACAGCCACATAACATAATTTAACATTTCCTTTGTGTTCAGGGACACCACAGCAATTAGCTAACAAGTGGGTCATCCATTAACCAGGCCCATGGCCCTGGGAGAGATATAAGCCTCCAGGGCAACACTCAACAATTCTCTGTAATAGAATGGCTAAGAGAGAGAGAGTCCATTAGTAAACATTTAGTAAATCAGTGAGAAGGCAGGTCTCCACGGGTAATTATATTACTGATTATTTACAACAAATACACTCTGCACTTTATTGTGTTTTGTTCCTTTATCTTTTTCATGATGTTATTTTCAACGTTGTTCTTCAACCATTTGCAGGTTCACATTAATGAACCAGTAGGCCATAAATACAACTTAGTTTCCTCTTAGATTGAGACTGATGGTGTATAAGCCCCTGAGCCTACACACAATTTTAGCTGAAACACAGGATTCTCGCCTCCACCTTTTTGAATGACATAAACAATGAAAGTCTGTTGATTTTCCAGAGATTGCAATTATTTGATCATGCAGTGAGAGGATTGAGACTGCTCTTTGGAGGATCCCACCGCAGAGCCTAAAAAGACTTGTGGATGCTTTCTGCTATTGACCTCCTCCTTAACTGTGATTCCACTCTCTCAGCCCCAAACTGTAGATATACACAAAGAATAGGCTGCATTGTTGGACTGATCTCAACAGGGATTATATAGTATGGACACCCCTTTGAAATAGTTTACTTCAAAATAAATACTTCATGCAGCGTGCTTTTTCTGATGAAATAATTCATTGAACACACTAACATTTGTAATAACTAACCAGCCACTCACAACGGTGGTAGAGTAAGACTCAAGGTTGATCAATAGAGGCCTTAGGGGTTTTATTTTCTGTTTCTTGATCAAGGCTGTCAGATTAGTATAGGTACAGTGTAAATAGGGCCGCTCCTTGAGCATTGGCGGCAGCTCTGCAGCACAGGTTGGAGCATCGCTGCCTCATTAATATGATTAGGAAAACAGCCTTCGGGCAGTAAGGATGCAGAGCAGCCCACACCAGGACTCAGTGGATACCAACAACAGTACAGCAGCACAATGGCAGAGTGTCAGTGTGTTTTTCATGGCCCTTCTTTTTCAAATCAACTAATCTGAACAGAATTTTGAATGTATAAATAGTGCACAAAAAGACATTTCTGTGACCATGACCCAGAGTGAGATTTCATGCCTTTAAAAGCATAATTGGTTGATGTTTGCTGGTCTGTGGTGAAATTGAATAAGTGCAAGGAGTAAAAATTTGGACATTCTGAAATCTAGCAAATTCATATTTCAGATGGATTATTGATTTTGCGGACCATTTTATTTTGTGAACGGCATTGTTTAATTAGCTTTGTCCCTTTGTCTTTGCAAAATAGTCCTGCTCACTCACCAAGCCAATCTCTTTCACAGGATTCGCTCAAATGTTACACATTGTGAAGCCTGTCATATCAGTTCCAGGGTGTAAGAGGTGGAAATGGGGGACATCTCTACCAGTTTTGAAGTGTAGATGTTGTTTTTAATTTGCTTCATTCAGTTTTTAGAAATTAGCTAATTTGTGTAGCATTTTTTTAAAGGCTAGGGGGGGTGAAATAAAGTGAATATTAGTGATAACATAATTGATTAGTCATAGTAATGCTCCATTTCTCATCTGATTTGCCATCCATTTAGTTTTGGAAATCACCAGACAAGGTTTTGCTGTTCTTTTCTTTTTTTTTTCACAGTGGCTGTCATCAAGTGAGTAATTATCATTGGTCCGTGTGTCATAAGCCAGGAAGGATAGTGACACTTCCAATGATCTATTTATCTTTTAGTGGCGATGACATCTTCCTCCCGGCTTGGGAAACAGGTTGTCACCTCCTCAATCCAACAGACAGACAACACAAGTGTTATTAGAATGTGTTCCATATTCAGCAAAATAGGTGAAAGTGAAAACAGGCTTTACTGCTTTACATTTCTTAATTTCTTTCTTAATGGCAATAATTATGGTAAGGACAGTCTTGTTGATGATAATTAACAACATGTTAATGGTATTGTAGTGATACTATTTAAATAACTTATATATGAATGCGTTGAAATAATGTTTTAATTTAACATGAGTTTCTCAAAGTAAAGAGTCATGGCATATTATGTTTTTTACACTGTATTGCAGTATATCTGCCTGCTGGCTAAGTTGATTTAGTTTGAAAGTGGTTATTATTTAACTTTTATCAAAAAAATCAGTTTAGTAAAAATGTACAATGTATTTTCATGATTTCCATCATCTTTGGGCCATTGAAACCATCTTGTACATGTAAATAATCATAGAAAGCTTTTATTTATTTATTTATTTATTTTTTACTCAACAATAGCACAGTTATGGATAACTTAACTAACTTCCAATACGGCATGTTACATAAAATCACACATTTTGTGCTTTGCATTGCTTAGGAATGTATATAAATTAAACTGCCATTCCTAAATACTCTTATGTGATGCTAGAGACAAAGCAAACTGCAAAAACATTGTGCTTTGTCACAAATGAATGTCTTATTTTAAGTTCATCTACCTTGATTTATCAAGATGCACATCATTTGTGCTGTATATAAGTAAAAGTTTCAAATTTAAATGGCATTTCCACAGAAGATGATTTGAGAAGTGCACAGATGCTGTGGTTGGCCTCTTTATGTTCTCCTTAAGAGGCGACTATCTGAAAACCTTGAGGAGCAGATTAGATCTGATTGTACGCAAGTGGCTGAGATGATGGTTTTGTATCCAGTACCATAGACAGCCAGTAGATGGTACTCTGCTGTGGGGCTAAGCAGGGAAATGGTTGTGTACACTGTGTTGGTGTAAAAAAAAGAATAGGAGATTCTGAACCGTATTAACTATCAGAAGGTCATTAGATAAAGCATGTTTGAGGGGATTTTTAAAGAACTGCTGCAATTGCCCACAGTGCATATATGTGATTGTTTACTGAATATGCATATATTGTGGGCATTGAAAAGCTTTTCAAAAAGTCACAACACAATTTTAAGATGAGAGCCAGTTTACGTGTAGGTAATGTTGGGTGTATTGCTTCATGTCTTACCAGTGTTGTGTGTAACAGACAACAGCAGATGGCACGTGGCTGGCTCCCTGCACGGCCCTGTCAGCAAGAATGTTAGGTTGAGGTTACTTTGGTGGGTGATGGAAAAGCCAGATTACTTCTGTCAAAAAGCAGGCAACAATGCAGCTCGGTGCTTTGTTTCCCCGTTTTCAAAGGCATTTGTTCTTCGATAAGGTACCGGAAACCGTTAGCGACATGCTGGTGGGAACCTATGGAAAAGAATACACTTTCTTTCAATTGTGTTTTCCTTATCCCCTGGTGGTGTTTGCTGGGTGTGGGAATAGGCAGCATTCTGGGCACTGCTGTTCTGAGATAGCATTCACAGACCAGAGCAGAAAAACGGGCTGCATTCAGCCTGGGGAACCAGGGGCCGTACGGTGCAGAATTGTACACAGGGATGGACAATGTACACTATCTTTGGTTCGGGCACAAAGAACCAAGGAAAGACTTTATTGTAAGCTTTGGCAGGTCTTGTTTCCAGATTCTCTCTTTCTCTATCTTTCTTGCTTGCTCGGCCTCTCTATTTACTTGCTGCCTTCTCGTTGCAGCAGTTTCAATTTCAATTACCTATGTATTATTTTACATTACATTTACATGTATCTCTCTCTCTCTCTCTCTCTCTCTCTCTCTCTCTCTCTCTCTCACCTATATAACCACTTTTTCCTATTCTGACTTTGTTCTGATACATTTCCCCACCATCCAGCTTCTGTCCGTGTATTCAGTCGCTCTGCCCAAATGAAGAGAGGATATGAAAGGCGTTTTTGATACTCCATTAAGTAGTACAAATACACATTTGTGTAGCACATGCTCTGAAACAAGCAGCAAAACATTCTTGTTGATATTGATATAATTGTTTCTTGTTAATAATTGGCATGTCTGCATGCTGAATGTCTTCACTGATTTGTGATCTATTCAGTGCTAGAGCTCATCAGATGATGTGAAGGCTAAGCGTTTTTAATAGAAGTTGGACCCACTGCTGCCACCCACAGAGCCTCCTCATTGCATTGGGTAAATTAGTATTATGATTTTAAGGGATAAATACCCATTCCACCTAATTAATCCACCACATCACAGGGGGATATGACACCATGAGCCCAATAGATCAAGGACCACAGATCAAAGGCACCGCCACTATTAGAATCCTACACGGGCAAGAATAAGGTTTCTTGTTTATTTCTATGTACAGATGGCCTGTGAACTAATGACTAAAGAATACAGAAATATACGCAAATTTGTTTATTGGTTGTTGGCCAAATGATGTTGCATCGTTGGTCCATCAATAGGCATGTCTAATTAGGCAGTGGGGTTTCAAAACTCAAGACTGAAATTTGAATGCTTGTTGAAATTCCTTGTTTGGAAAAAACATCATTCTGTCATTAGCATAATGTATGATTTAAAGTGTATGCTTTGAATTAAACTACCATTTGTAATTCAGCTGCTTATGATCAATGTGTAAACTGGGATCTGATCAATATGTTAGAAATTTAAAACCTTTTTTTTAATGGTTCAAAGCTGGTAATAAATTGATTGTTTTGTCCGGTTTATAGTTTAGGGGTAAGTTCTGTTTTTTGGTGAGGAAATAAAAAAGAAAATGATCAGTAAAGAGGACAGTTAACAGTCGCCTGCTCTGTGAATGAAATAAAAAAATCTCACTCCTGTGAGAAGCTCAACCACAGAGACAGAATACATTTATTGAGGACGGCCATGATGAAATCAATGTTTTCTTAAAATTCTTGGTGCCTGCACACAGTGATTTTGTTTGGCTTCCTTTGTCGTGATCAGTGTTTTATTTATAGATTTAAATGTATTTTGTGACAGTTTTACTCATAGTTATGTTTTAAGGATCATATCAGCGAGACTAACTCAGGGAAATGAATGCATGTGATTGTTAGGAGCAGGTTAGATTATTGTAATTCTCTGTTTATGCCTCTTCCAAGCAAAACAATCCATAGATTACAATTTATCCAGAACGCAGCCGCACAAGTTTTAACCAGGACAAAAAGATCAGACCCAAATAACTTCAGTCCTTCATTTGTTTACCTGTTCTTTTCAGAATACAATTCAAAACCCTCCTTTTGGTTTACAAAGCACTTGCTGGTCTGGCTCCACACAGTACATCTCAGACATGCCGTCAGTTTATAACCCCAGCAGATCTCTCCGGTCACAAGCTGGAAATTTCCTCCATGTGCCCAGAGCACTTTCAAAGTCTGGGAAGATGGCATTCAGTATTTATGCACCTAAAGAATGAAAGAATGCTTGCTTCAACACTGTGTTAAAAAAAGAGAAAAGTACAATCATGAAACACATTCTAATTAGATTGTATTGTAGCTGAATACAAAACAGACATGGTACTTTAAAAATACTGCTTAGATTTGTTCAATTTGACAACAATATCAGAGCATGCCCAAATCATCCATATGTCTGAAAACACCCTCGGACCCCAGGGTTTAAGACATTTGTGATGAAGAGGATACTGAGGATACATGAATGTATCTGTTTATTTGCACATTTTTGCTGTTTATATTGTTTCTGTGTAAAGCACTCTGAACTACTATTTGTATTTATGGTGCTTTACAAATGCATTTGAAATTGAACTGAATATTTTGTTTTATTTAGTGTTTATCACTTGAATATTTGTTACACTGACAAGTATATAAAATAAGTAATAACTGACCCTATAAAGGATCCAAACCAGCATTGTGAAGTTGCTTTGACATCTTGTTATGTTTCATAATATTCTGAGCGGTGCCCATCCTCAACCTGACATAAGAAAGGAGCTAAATGGGGCCCTCTCTTTCTTTAACAAACTGGCTGTGCTCTAAAAAATGTCAATGTTCTGCCAAGTTTACCACATTTTCACTGTTTACTGATGGCTGTTACACATGTGGTTTTTGCATATGCTCTCCTCTCCCACTTAAATCATCTGCGGTCCCTGGGCTTTCTTTTGACATGTGCAGCGTTGGTGCTGCCATTGCAGCTTAAATTTTTCAAGCAAAGAAAAGGCATTTGTATGAAATAATAATGACCGTTTCAGACATTTATATTTTCCTCATCTGACTGTCATCTCTCCTTTTCTTTCTCTCCGTGTCCACCACAATATTCCAAACCTCCTACACACATTTCCACCATGATTTTGTTTGTGTTCTGCACGATTTGTAGTGGTTGTTTTTAAGGTAAAGTTTTTTTTTTTTAAACGTTTATTTATTTTTTTTTGGCACCCACAGTGGTGTGCAGCGTTGAGACATGACTAACAAAGATTTATCCTGAACGCCTCAATTCTCAGTGTTTTTCTGATTCATAATGACGTGCTGACTAAAATCTACAACCGCAGCCTCCAACAAAGCTCAAAGCTGGCCCGCCTCTCTCGGGACTCGCTCCCTGATGTCAGAGATCCTGGGTTGACTGGACTGACTGACTGACTGACTGACTGACTTGGGACTACCTTCTTGTCTTCAATAATTTAAACAACAGTATCAAGTGCTTCATTAATATACTATTACATGCCATGTAAAAAAAAACAAGAATATGTATCATCTAAATGGAAAATGTCCCATTGAATTGTTTGTATATTTTAAGACATTCTGCAGAATCCTGTTCTGAGAACACATTTTATTGAGGACGTAGAAGATAATTGTCATAACACAGTGCATTTGTTAGGTTAAATCTCAAAATGCCACTCAAAACATTCTCCATAATTTATTGAAGGTAGCATTGTGAAAATTCCCTCTTCTGTCAGACTACATCAGTGTAAATGACGTACACGTCTTGTGGCATAGAATCGTCTTCAAAGAAGCACTATTTGTTTCGCCGCTTGTCCTTTGTGTAGGCGCGCCTACAGTCTCAGCAGAGTGTGGATGTCACTAAACATTAGGAAGTATGAGATTCAGGATGTTCCATTTAATCTCCTTGACTTCCCCAGTTAGCAGAGGAGCCAAGCAGCAGCTGAGGGAGCCCCAGCATCCTGTAGAACAAAGCTGGCTGACATGATGTTTGCCTGAGGGGCCTGCACTCACTCTCTCACAGGCATAGTGTGCGAGCGTGTAAAACAATGAGAAACCAGTCAGCTGACAGATACACTAAGCTGCAGTCACTTTGAATGACAACAGCGCATGAGAGGAGCAGTGGCAGACCCGGTCTGGGACTCAGTACAAACAGCTTTGCGAGTAGACAGAAGGCTCTATCAGAGCCATCAGTCAGAGCTTCTTAGATCACGCTGTTGGGAGTTTATTGCAGTGTTGGAGTACTGTAGACTGATCACATTGTGTAGTGACAATATGTTTCCTTGAACAACAACAGCCTGTGGAGGGAATAGCTGCCTGCATGTGTGACTGTGATTTGTTCTCCTTCATTGCAAAGCAGCAAATAAAGCACAGTGGTCACTCTGATTACCCAGAGTCATGTTGTGGCCAGAGGTTAAATAGGAACAGATGCCTACTTAGACAGAAGGATGAGTGACCCCCTCAGCTCTAGACCCTTTTCAGGCATCCCAGTTCAGTTTTCCTCCCGCGTAATAATAATCCACGGCAAGACGAGACGTTTGACCCCCCATGACCCCAAAAGGTATAGAAATTATAATCAAGGGCGTTATTTAGATTGACCTGATTTGATGCTCAGCTGATGGTAGAGCTCCGATGCTCTGTGTCAGCGCCAAGCCAACCCTTTCCTGTTTACCACCAGCTTTGAAATCAGGTTACTTCCGAAAAAGTGATTGAGATTCGAAAGGCCACCCTGTGCTAAGAATTGTGAACATTTTGTTACGACAAAAAGGAACATGTTCAAGGATGCAGATTGCAACATTGGTTACCCAAAAGAAAGGCACAAACATATGGGAAAAACAGAGCTTTGACAAGCAGCTTTTACACAGTTCAAGGACTCCACAGTTTACAAGTAAATCCAAGTAAATTCTCCATGAACCATGCTCAGTTGTCACACATACACACAGACACACTGTCCCATGGGTGTGCAGGCAGCACCAACGCTGCTCCCACTACAGGTAAAGAGGCCCACTCAAAAGGGTCATATGACTAAGACTTTGGCTTTTCTGCCCATCCTTCGGTGCATCTCTGGGGTACATGAGACTCTTCGGCATCCACCACTTCTCTCATTAGCACATGCCAGGCTGCTAGTTGCTGTGGCTGAATCCAGGGCATGTCAGGAGCCATGTCTAGGAGCCACTTGAAATGACAAGATGAGAATGAGGGCCAAGGGCTGGCATATGGTGCTGATTAGCAGTCAAGTTTACAGGGGTTCTCTATCCACAGAACATAATCAGACCTACTCCCAGCATCCTGCCCACTGAATATCATCTCACACATCGATTCCCCCAAGATGCCATCGATCCATCTGAAAAAGAAACTATATTCCATTATTTCAACTTTTTGCTCCAAAAGGAAACACTGAAGTTGTGTGTTTCAAACTGGGTCTTACGTGGCTCATACAAATATGCGTTTGATGATTTTCTAGTAAACAGGTCTTTTGGAATTAATGAAAATGAAAAGAAAGTTCTCAGGCTTACCCTGAGGGACCTTGTCAAATGTTGATGGATTTCTGTGTGCACTGACAAGTAAAAACTAATATCTAGAAAATAAGAAATCCTAAAACTATTCTACATATTAATGAGTGATTTCAAACAGTCTATGCCTGCACTGGATGCACCTCCCTGCCCACCAGGCACAGAGCACAACTCCCCTCAAACAAAACTTCCAGTGCCACAGTCGAAGCAGTAACATCTGGCTCCTCATGTAGGCGCTTATTAGGATCAAATTAAGTAGAAATGAATGGGATGATACATGACAGGGTGCAGATGTTCAAAGCCGTGGTGTGAAAATCTGAGGGCAGAAAACAGCTTAATGAATTCTGCGTCTTACAGCAGGGGTGAGGCTTTGGGTTCACAGGTTAAAAAAAAAGGCTAATTAAATTCTGAAGCAGACGCACAAGAAAATAAATGTTTGTTGCTTGTCGCTCCCCTTATTTACCCAAGGCGCGCTTAGGGACAATGTTATGATTTGCAGTTAATCAAGCAATACATGGAAGTGTAAATGAGTGGTCTGCTCTTTTGTGATTTATGAACAGATGCATGTCAGACTTGGACCTCTAATGTCCCAGGTGAAGTGCTTCACATATTAGCTGACCTGTCACTCAGAGCAGGTTGGCATCAGAAAATATTAAACTTGTGGCGCTGATTGTTATTTTGTTTAACACAATGGTTGGAGATCATTTAAATTCATTACCAGAGTAAATGACTAGTAATTGAGTACATTTATCATACCATTTCATTTTTCTCCCCAATAACAAATCTTACTTTGCAAAAATGTATCTATAAATAATATCCATGAATTGCACAGCCCAAAATCCTTAATTGGAGCTTTCACAATTCTTAGTTTTATTTATGGGATTGTTGTATGTCACCTTCAAATATTGCTCTCTTCCCTCCACCCCAAACAAACATAAACAGTATAATAACATTGAACCACCTCTGCCAGGTAGGCAGGCACAGACTCACACTGGGCTGTCTAAGTTGATAGGTTTCTTTAGCACAATAAGACTAGAGTCAAATAGGAAAAACTCACTTTAACATAAATGATGTCATCAGACGTCTTGATGTGACTTTTAGTTGGCTGTCGTGGCTGAACGACTTGATAGTTACCTCATTGTTGAATCACAATTCTCTTAATTACATCCTTGAGATCTATTATTTTAGTTTATTTTCCTTCTGTGGTGTGGGGCTGCTTCTGATTCACTGAGTCTCCCCTTCCTCGTTAATGTCTCCTCAGCCTGCATACTGAGCTCCAAAGCTGCACAGGGCCAAGTCTAATTTACACATTTTCACCGGCGGGATGTTTAAGGGTGTTTTCCCCTTCTGACTACATTGCAGATTTGTGTGTGTGTGTGTGTGTGTGTGTGTGTGTGTGTGTGTGTCTGTGTGTGTGGCTCTCTAATGGGCTTATTGTTTGTAGTGATAAACCGGTTGCTGATTTCTTTTTGCAGAGAGAAATATGTAGGTAGTTCTTGATTTGGATTGAATATTTGGATTTTGTGACTGTTTGAATTTCTTTTTACTGTTACAACAAATATAATGGTGCTTTGAAGTTGACTGGATTTTTCTATATACAGTGTTAGAATCATGAATGCATCACATATTTATGTGTGTTCCTGTCTCTACAGATTATATTATAAGTTGTACATGTCTGTGTTGTTCTTAAATAAACATTTATATTTCTTTTCATGACCTTACCAGTGATCACAAAAAAAATTGTCTTATATATTGACAACTTTCTTCATTCGGAATACAGTGCTGTATTGACCCGAGCATAATGCAAAACAAATAGTAGGCTGTGTCCAAGGCCTTTCTGTTGGTGGCATCCAGAGGGAGCAATTCTTTTTACAATTCCAAGTAGAAGGCAGGTGAGTTATTTCTTTGGCTGTGTTTTACATATGACTGTGTTCATACATATTATAGCGCGCCCTATAAAAGAATTTAAGTGCAGACCCACTTCCCTGCACAGGAGATGTATCATACTCTGTTCCAAGTGTTCTGACACATAAACACACATTTTTAGTAATTCGCAGCTAAGGAAAATACTCCTTTTCCTCTCTGTTTCTGTCGCAGTATACATGTATATATAGAGCACTAACAGATGAAAGTCTTCAAAATTGGACATCTTGTAGAAGCTGATGCAGAGACGTCAGAAGAGAAAAAGTGGAGGTACACAAATGTACATACTAACATATACTGTACAGACGGGCACACACACACACTTCTCTGACTTTCGAGCACACTCAATCTTTCTGGGCTGGCACTTCCAACAGGAAACTGACAGTATTATGTGACACCATGGAATGTTCTAGGGAGCAGCAGCCTAGCAGCACTGACCTACACCCAACAACAATACCTCTTTTTGTCCTGCTCTTTTCCTCAAAATCTTAGCTCCCCTCTCAAATGCAGGTGTGGTGCTCTGCAATGTACAAGCTATTTATTTTTTTCAACGGGCATAATTAAAAGAAGTGAAGTCAGTGTTCCTTAGCACAAATCATAGCACTCAAGGGAATGACACAATTCTCTCATACAGGGATTTACAAGAATAGCATGGTACAGTACATGCCAACTCTTAAGTAAGCTGATCGAAAATGAATTTGATTGGTGAACCAATAAAAATGAAAAAAAGAAATACTGGAAAATGAGTAGATTTAGACATCTATTCAGAGCATGGACAAGTAGGACAGAATTTTGGTTCCAGTGAGATCCTGCAGTATGCCAGAGTAACAATTGCTATAATTGGAATAATAATTTTGGCAGCTCTATGGAAACTGTAAAATGTTCACTATGAAGCACTGCAGCAATATGTTTAAATTGACCGACCAGCAGACTTAAAAAATCATCCGCATTGGGGAAAAAAGCAACCTTAAAAACAGCATCATCTATTTTATTCCCTAATTATACTGTCAACACTAATAATAGATAAAACATATTTTTGAGGGATTAATAGTTTGAGTTTAACCTAATTGTATTCATTTATAATATGTTTAATTTCAAATGTAATTATTTTCAAATGTGCTCTCTGCGAACCGTGAATACCTTGCAATAAAATACTGGTTGTAGTAGATTATAATTGTTGTTTTTTTATGCGTTATCATTTTCCAGCTGTAAAGTTATTTTACTCTACTTCCCTCGATGTGCAGTAAAGAGGTTTAGATTGTAAGGTCAGTGAGTGTGACACTTACTTGGCATGGGGTTTGAAGACCAATCTCCATTCTTTGGAAACTTGAATTGTATCAGTCAGTTCCAACAACTTGTTTTTTAAGAGCACCAACGTCAAAACGGTTGTGCAGGTTTCACAGCAGCTAGGTGCTGTCTTTAGATCAGTAAATTATGACAAAACATTTTCTTTTGAAATGATCTGTGTACTGTATGGCCAAAACCAAGAAGTTGTTTGGCTAAGAACCTTAAAGTTAACCTTAAAGTAACGTATTTGGAAATCTGTGTGTTTGAGCTTCATTTGTAGACACTTTGAGGCACTTTCTGTCTCTTAATGCCCAGCAATAGTCAAAAGTACAGTGGCTCTGAGAGGCCACAACATGCAACATTAAGAAAATGCACACAAATAGACCACAACATGCAACATAAAGACAACACATGCAAATAAACCACAACACGCAACATTAAGAAAACACACACAAATAAACCACAACACGCAACATAAAGACAACACATGCAAATAAACCACAACACACAACAAAAATTTTACGTTGCTAGTGAAGTTAACAAGGTGCAGCTTTACCTCCCATCCTGCAGCTACAACTGATAAACACACCAATTTCTAAATCTCTGCTAATGTTACGCATATACAGTAACGCCATATAAAAAGAGATGAAAATGCCACCGGACATTAAACAAATGGCACAAAAGACAGCAACCCAGCTAGCAGCCTAATGTTAAATGATAGGTTCAGTTTGCTTAACGTTTGCTCGGGATGTATCTACCTAATTATTAATAGAAATTTGTACCAGCATTAAAGCGTTAAGCTTTACATTGATGTAACACATTAACGGTGATAACAAATGTACGGCAAACACTATAGATACTTATATTTAAATGATTATTGCACCGTCAGCGATGCCGCTCTGACTCATAGACAGTAGATTTCCTTCTAGCCTCAACCATCTGCAGCCACGTGTGCATCACTTAAAAGTGTCCCCTGTAAACACTTCCGTTGTGTTGTGGGTTATTTGCATGTGTTGTCTTTATGTTGCGTGTTGTGGTTTATTTGCATGTGTTGTCTTTTTGTTGCGTGTTGTGGTTTATTTGTGTGCGTTTTCTTTTTGTTGTGTGTTGTAGTCTATTTGCATGTGTTATCTTTATGTTGCGTGTTGTGGTCTATTTGTGTGCGTTTTCTTAATGTTGCGTGTTGTGGCATCTCAGGGCCACCGTATAAAAGCTCTTCATTTCACTATATATCTGCAAAGTATGCATCTTAAGTCTGTTCTTATTTTGTCAAATACAGATCTTGCATATGTATCTTTTCCCACTTAACTATAAAGCAATCAAAAGTGAGTAGGAAATATTAAGTGTTACACACATGTTTTTAACAGTTGATGTACATACAAACAAAAGTTTCCTCTTTTCAGGAGCGTTAATGTTTTCGGGATTTGATTGAGCTGTACTTTCCTGCTTGTCCTGATGTGGGGGATTTGAGGCTTGCCACGGCTTCATTGGGGTTCCAGCCGCACAGCAGGAAGAAGATAAAAAAAGGGGGCTTTGGAGGAAGGAAAAAAATCACAGCGCATTAAAAACAAATCTACTGGGGGATCCACCAGCAGCTTAAGTGAGCCAAGACGATTAAAGGGTCAGTGGTCATAGACTGCAGGTTGAATGTACCTGATGCCACTCACCTTGGTTCACAAGAGGCGTTGCCAAAACCAATCTCTCAAAATCTAAAACATACACAGGAGACACAGTGAAGGTCAGTGCAAAGTTACAGTAGATAATGACAACTAACTCAGCGGATTTCTTGGCTTGTTCAATCATTCTTACTGTATTTTAGATGTCTGAATTGATTTTCCTAACTTCTAGGCTGCCATTAGTTTCATGTATGTATTATAAAAAATAAACCTACAGAGGTATTTTATTGTTGTATGGTAGTGCAGTTAAAATACAGATTGAAATAAAAGTAAATTAATGGAAACCAATGGCTGCCTGGATTTAAATCACTGATTGCAGTCAAACATGCAAGTCTGTATTTTTCAAATTATGTATGAATGTCTTAATGACTGCCATGACTCCAACTGACCCTCCATAACTGTCCGGCGGTTCTTATTGCACTTTTTAAAAATCATTAGGTCAGCGGTCAATTTATCTCAATCAAATGCAGTTCGAAAGATTTAGAAAAAACATTTTATATATATATATATATATATATATATATATATATGTACTTTATACATTCATAGCTTTAGTGTCTTCTGAATGTTACAATAGAATGAGGCCTCCACAGAGCAATTGTTTTGTAGCGATGTAAATTTAGATGTTTGCCTGAATCCAAGGCCCTTTTGTGCGTCGTTAGCATGCAAGTGTTCACGTGGATGCATGACAGGTGTGTGAAAGGCTTTAAAGAAGTGCAAATGGGAGTTTTGTCTATTTATGTTAACTGCAAGGTATCAGGTGACCTGTAGTCTCGCATTGCCAGACCTATCTCCCCAGCACTGCATCAGCGCAGCAGTATGGTCTGGCTACATCACCTATCTATTCTGGGAAAAAAACGCTTTGGCTTGTTTGTATTTCTTTAAACCAATCACAACTGTCCTGGGCAGCGCTAAGCCCCGACAGCAGGGATAGTGAAAGGGGAGGAACATCCGGCGCATGGGAGACACGCCGGATATCAGGCTTTATCCCAGCAATGTACATCCGTTGAGCCGTTGAGGTGACCTGTAGCAGGTTGTTTCCTTGCCTGATGGGACATGCTGCATCCTGCATGCTGTACTCGATACCTTTTACGATATCGACCAAAATTAGCCAGTTCCAAGTAGTATTGAAACTTTTCCAGTCAAACAATACTTGCATTCCATCCTTTTTGTACCCAGATCTGTAAATACATGGCTATTTGTATAATAATAGTGCTTTGACAGAGGAAACAAAAGCACATACAAATCAATAATATGCACATAATTGTAATAGTGAAAACAGAAAATGGGACAGCTTTAAAGGACAGACAAAATGACAATTTAATAAACAAAATGAAATTAACAGGTAATAAGATAAAAAGACAAAAGGTGAATAAAAGACAAAAGGTGATTAAAAAGATGGCATCATATGAACGCAAGACTATAAAAATGTGTTTCAAAAAGTGATTTAAAAAAAGTCACTGATTCAGCCAGCCTTATCTCCTCAGGAAGGTCGTTCCAAAGCCGAGGTGCCCTAATGGAGAAGGCACGATCACCTCTAGTTTTGAGCCTCGGCTTTGGAACGGTTAGGTTTTGCTCGCAGCCAATCACCGGAAGCATTCTTTGATTTAATGTGACGGGATGGGTCCACTACCGAAGAAGCTACAACCCATGCAGTCTGTGGTGTGGTGAAGTCGAATGCGGTGTATTTGACGGAGTTGGCAGTTCAGCGTGCTGAGATGCTTCCATTGACATGATGGGTATCAAATGAGGGAGAGGAAAAAAAAAAACTTTAGGTATCAGTATCATTTTAAGGGTACTGATATTGGTACTGGTATCATCATTTTTTAAATGATACCCAGACCTATCTGTGACCCTGTAATGCATCAAACGGACAGAGAAAATTAATTAGTACGCCATAATTGTTAAATGCTGCAAACCTACAAAATGGAAAATTAGTACGACCAGCAAATATGACCAGCATATTTGAATGCAAAAAAAGTGACTATGCTACTTTATTCTGTGTTCTAATGTAAAGTAGAAAATTACTAAAGAATTACTTTTTCTTCTAGTGAAACACAGAGGGTGGACTGCAGTGACTCAACATTTCACTGTATCAATAAGGGCCTCTTTTTCCTCTGTCTGGTGTCACTAGTGGTCACTCTGAGTGGCTCCCCAGCCAAAGACCTGCTTTATCAAGCAGCCAATTTAACAAGACAGCTCCTTTCATGCTTGTTGGCTTCTCCAGTGGTAATGGATTTCCTCAATGAGTGTCTCTCTTTCTCCAGGTTTCACACTTTTCTCTCTGTACTGCTGGGCCCCACTCCAGATCAGATCTTTTGCCATTGACTTTGATTTCTTAAGGTAAGTGATCCATCGCTCCAGGCCTCACCAGCATTGCCTGAAATCTGGCCTCACTTTGGCTCCCCATGCCTGATATTGTACACTCTAATGCAAAGTGAACGTCTAAATAGCCTGTCACTCCACCCCTTGCCCCCCGACCCACCCACCTATGCCCACCCCACCTCCATGTCTCTGGAGACAGGGGAGGAGGTAGAATGCAGGACTAAACAGACAGCTTCTACTGTACATGATGTCATTCACTCAAGTTTGCTTGAGGGGACTTTTGAATAAGCTCCCACCATTCATTTAAATTATTCAATGTGAGAACCACTCACTTTTGCATGATGAATTCCATTTGTTTCCAGCTTTCGACTAATATGCTATATCGATCTTGTTCTTTTCTTTCTGTCGTTAAACTAATTAATCTCTCTACCACTGTAGCTGATTTCCGCTGTCAATACCATTACAATAATTGTTAATGAAACTGTGTGTGTTTCCTGCCCACATTTGTATTGTTTTTAGAGCCTCTATTCCCCCTGGTAGGAAATGCAACCCCAGATGTATGAAAACAGTGTGTATGTTTAATTTGCCAGCACTGTTGCTCATCATGGGCCTAGTGAAAATACTGCCAGGGTGTGTGTTTCTTAAAAGGAAATAATACGCTCAGACTGAAATCATAGGAAACACAGACAATCTGGTTAATTCAAAGCTCAGTGGTCTGCCATATGATCTCTATAAACCAAATCACTGCTGGCAGCCTTACAGGCCAGCAGATGCCTTTGCTCAAACTGTAATCAAAGCCAAAAGTGAAGTGACAATGTATGATGTTATGGCATGGTATGTGTTGATTCATGGCTTTTTAAGTGCTGATATACACGTTTGATCCCACTCAATGACTAGGCCTGTGACATCATCAGCCTTAAGTCCTTTACACACCAGGGTTGTGTCTTTTGTGCGATTA
The DNA here is from genome assembly GCF_008315115.2 of Sander lucioperca. Taxonomy (NCBI): domain Eukaryota; kingdom Metazoa; phylum Chordata; class Actinopteri; order Perciformes; family Percidae; genus Sander; species Sander lucioperca. The sequence goes on along the minus strand of NC_050175.1, from coordinate 24,290,441 downwards.
ATTTGCATGTCAATATATATTTTCAGTTGTTTTTGTCTTGAGTAATTTCACACAGACCGCAAATATTACGCGCCAATAAAGCTTCGGAACTTTTTCTGAAACAATACTTTTTTTCGGAGCTTTGCACTGCAAATAAAGGCATCAACCAATAAATCAACACCACAGTGGCATGTAGTGCACGGTAGTGTCGATTACAAAAGAAAACCATGTGAACTCTTTACTGACACTAAGGGCGTTTTTATCCCTGCCTTGTTTAGTTTCGTTGAATCGAACCATGGAGCATGTACCCCCTTTGTTGCGGTTCGTTATGGCAGGTGTGGACACAGTATTCACACTATGGTGCAGGCCAAAACGATGAACTCTGGTATGCTTTGGTACGGTTGGTTTGTGTTGAGATCATGATCCGACCTTGGTTGGACCCAGCTAACAGGTGTACTCCGCAAGTTCGAGCTAAACTGCTCCTGTAGTTGGTCTACTTTTCATTTTGAGATGTGATTGCATAGTAGTAGTAGCAGCTAGCCGGATGTTTATGTATCATATGTTTAACACCTGTAGCTGGCAACACTGCAGACACTGCTACTACTGGATCAAACCAAATATGCTCACTGATGGACATGTGCTGGAAAATTATGTACTTCAAATATGTCAGCTGTGCTATGGGTTCACCTGTGTCTCATAGCTAATGTATAAATGAAGGAAGCAGAGAGAAAGGCTCCAAGCCACTGGTTTAAATATGTGGATGACATATGAATGAAAATCAAAACCTGTAAGGTGGTTGCTTTCTCCTACCACATTAGCTCATAGAAAGATAAGTTTAACAGGAGGGAAGCATAGCAGAAAATTTGACATTCCCAACCCATTCTCACTCCCAACTCTTCAAATACTGATGGTCAGTGGCCCTTAGCGTAAGATACCAATACACAAGGCACCCTTTAGCATCTGTATGAGATAAACTGGGCATAGCAGCAGCTCAACTGCAATGCTGTAAGATGACGTAGTATAAAGAGAGACAACGGTTGCAAGTAGTATTGAAGACCAAAAATCTGCATGCGGAGGCAGGTTGGGGTGATGGATGGATCAAACAACACAGGACTTTCACTCAGGAGACACAATCTTTTCCTAACCGTCCCGTTCTTGTCCCGCGTGTGACTTAAACGAACCTTTTTTAACCCCACCCACAATCTTTCACTAACACTAACTAAGTGGTGTTATCCTGCAAGTTAAAAAATGACACCAATGGGTCCCGAGCATCAAAACAGGACACCAAGTGATCCTGACCAAGAGCGTTGAAAAACAACACGAAAGGGGTACCCAGAGCATTAAAAAGTGACGCTAAGGGGTCCTGACCAAGCATCAGTATTTGACGAGTTGGGAGTGAGAAAAGGTTGCACATTCCTGGACTGTGTGGTCTCCCTGAAAGAAGTGGAGGAGCCTTGAAATTGAGGTGTATGGGAACATACACACACACACACACACACACACACACACATGCGCGCACACACACACACACACACACACACACACACACACACACACACACACACACACACATACACACACACACACACACACACACACACACACACACACACACACACACACACACACACACACACACAGACCAGTACTTCCTGTTTGATAATCCCCATCCACTTGAGCATAAATTGGGCGTAATTCGAACTTTGCACCACCAAGTAGACATAATATCCAACATTGAGACTAAAACCAGGGAACAGAAGCACATACAACATGCATTGAAAACCTGCGGTTACCCTGACTGGACTTTTGTTAAAACCCAAACTGGGTTAGCACAAAATACCAGACCAAAACAGAAAGCTAAACACAACACAAAACAACTACATTGTACTCCCAGATATGGCTTGTGTCTCTGAAAACTACAATAGGACACACTGTGGTGACAATTAAAGGAACACGCCGACTTATTGGGAATTTAGCTTATTCACCGTAACCCCAAGAGTTAGACAAGTCCATACATACCCTTTTCATCTCCGTGCGTGCTGTAAGGCTGTCTGACGGCTCCAGAGGCAGCAGCCCATCACAGTACATGCAGGTGAATGGTTCCAGCAATCCTACTGCTCCCAATAAGTGACAAAATAACGCCACCATGTTCCTATTTACATGTTGTTTGAATGATTTGTATAGTCACAGCGTGTACAAAAAACAACGTAACATGAGACACAGCCATCTTATAAAACAAACCGGGAACTATATTCTCAGACAGGTTTGCTGCAAAGCAAATCATTCCGCCCAAGTACTATATTCTTCCGCCTGAGAATATAGTTCCCGGTTTGTTTACGGTTAGAAGATGGCTGTGTCTCATGTTACGTTGTTTTTTGTACACGCTCGGTGTCGGTGTTCCTTTAAAGGGGACATATTAATCTTTTCCGTGTTTTCTGTCATATCTACAATGTTACGATGTTGGATTCAGATAATGAGATAAACATTTTTGACAAATCCATGTGAGCTAAAAACGTTCAGATTTCCAACTACTCTGAAACGCTCCAGTTTCAACAGTTTTTTCTGCTCTTGGCTAAGTCTTGCGCAACTATAGGCCGGCCTACTATGATTGGTCATCTACTCCAAGTAGGCAGGACTGGAGTATTTTTTATTTATTTTTTTAAGCCGCTGCAGTGTAAACATTGTGTTAACGGCAGTAAAACGTGTCATCTTGGCTGCCAGTGTCGTTAAATTCTCCCCAATTTCAGGTCACATTACTCCTGAAACATTTTCTGTTTATGTAGTACTTGGTTTAAAAGCCTTTATTATGACTGTAGAAATTGCTGCTATATTCTATTAAGTGTCCACTGCTAACTATAGTAGCTACATGGCTAACGGCAGTAAACAATGTCATCTGGGCTGCCAATGTTGTTAAATTCTCCCCAATTCCGGGTTGCATTACTGCTGAAACATGTCCGATTGGGTAGTGTTTGGTTCAGAAGCCTTTATCTGCGCTGCTTCGTTCCAGGCAGGGAGGAGATTTTTGGCACAAACACCGGTAACGCTAATGGAGGTGTGATTCATAAGAATGGCCGCTGTTCTGACTCGGGTGCCTGGGTCTGTTTACAGACGGTTCAGTAAACTGCCGTTAGTGTCCTTAGCACCGGAGTTAAGTGCTGACCGGGTTTGGATGCTGTAATGATAGTGGCTGGCTGCTAGCTGGCTGGGGGCTGACTGTGGATGTGTCCCTAGGGCTGTTGTCAGCTCTCATCCCGACTGAAGCCTTGCAGCGCCGGGAGAGTGAGGCAGACAGACAGGGGTGTGCTAGCTGGCTAAATTACCATTAGATTAGTAGTCTATCTATACAGTTAACATTACTGATGAATTTGTGGGTTAGCACAGAGTTGTTAATCGTGGTCAAAACAATCATACTAAAAATAACTGAGCCTGTTGAACAATGTCGTAATCTTATGTTACCCACCAAGAATTAGCTAACATTACAGACTTGTCAACCAGCACCTATATAGTAGGCAACACCAAAGCACTTTTCCTCTTCGGTCCCCCTACAGGTTGGAAGCGGAATTGTCCATTACCGTTACCATTACTATTATTCTTGTCTCATTCGAACTACAGATCCGCTAACAGATCTGGCAAACTTGCGTAGTGCGGTTATAGCCGATAGAGGGCCACAAAGCGAATGCAGAAGTGCCGTTCACCCTGTTAGCAGTTGATGAACCACTGAAACGATTTTGGAAACATTATTTTAAGGTACAAAATATTGCAAAGTGGCATGTAATCAATGACAAAACAATGTCATGTGGGAGAAAAAAAGTTGTATTACGTTTACTGAGTATAACTCTCCTCCAACCCTTCCCCCGTTCCGCCACCCACAGCCCCCCCCCCACACACACACACACACACACTCGTCTTCATAATCTGATTCTAGCTGTTTGCTACCATCCACCACCATCCCTTGAACTCCCAACGTTAACGTCACTGTATGCCTGTCCCCAGTATACTTCATTAATCCTGTGGTTGAGTGCAACACAAGCTCAAGGTTTATGCTTTTTCTTTTCTAACTACAGGGTTTATGCAGTACAGTGCTAACCCTCTGCCCTGATACGTACCCACTGAGTCAGGGAGGCAACATATGCTTCTGTGTGGTTCTGAGTTCACTACACCACACAGTTTCCACTGCAGCATACATTTAATTATTTGTGTAAGAGTTTCTTTAATCAAAGTGTCACTGGTTGTGGGAATGGTCTCACTGCGGACCGCTAGCAAGAGACCTGTCCTAACTCCATGTGCATCTTGATCTGAATTTCTTTTTTAAATATTCTTAAGATAAATCATCTTTTTTTGTGAATCATACAGCAATTAATTCTTGAAATGTAGGAGCACAATATGTATGAAAATATAACCATGACATTCATCCAATGGCTACAAAACCTGGGCCCCAGCTGAGTCTTTTTTTGCTGAGGTGAATTCTGCAGCTAACAACATCCATTTCCCTTTTTACATCTCACTTTGTGAATGTTCACTCATAATCAATCCTCTATGTGAGGCCTTGGATGGGAGAGTGAGTCACAAGAAACCAGATGACAACTGTTCCAGGGAGCCAACGTTATATTTCAAACCACACACCATTACATCCTTAACTGTAGGAGTCACATTAAGAACATGGGCTCTGGAAAAAGTGCATTACAATTTAGTGGACTAGTTGAAAGCTTTTAAAACCAGAGTCTTAATATGAAACAGACGGCAAAGTTAGATTTTGCTGCAGTGATTGCAGAAGTGAACATGTGTCTCAACAAGGTGCCAAATTTCTGACAACTTGCATATTCAGGGCTCCAACCCCATTTATCCCCTGAATTAACAACTTAAATGGACTGCAATAATTCATTCGTCTTTCTTCCAGAACAGAGTAACTTTTTTAAAAAGTCACATGATTTTTTCAGACAAGGGCTTTTACATCTTTTAAGCACAAAACCATAGTGGGGATAACTGCCAAATCCTCAAATGAAATAGTCTGTACTTAACTGCAAAACCAATAAACTGATAAATTAATACTTTTCAATATGATCTCGATTCCCTCTTCCTCTGTTGATGCGTAATGCACATTAGATTTGAGAATGCCAGCAGCCTAAAAAAATGTGAAACTTTACTCTCATTATGAATATGTTGGCCAGGCCCCATTCAACTGCGACGGCATGTTTCCCTCCTCCTTTTTCTCCTCTTATTTTGTAGTGTACTACTTTGCACTATCTGTCATTGTAAACATCTCATAACATAGAATTCAGAATGGCTACTCAGGATTTTTCTGCATAACCTCTCTTTTCATGTGTTTATTCTTTGCATGACATCCATTAATATTCACAATTTATGATGAATATATATCTTTGCATACAGTATATTTTGAAACATTTGATTCTGTGTGTTAATGTTCAACTAAATCTAATATCTAATGGTCTAAAACACTGAGCGATGCCTTTATTCTAAGTATAATAATGCTGGATGTTGAAATGAATTGTGTTTCAGTGCTTATGCATTGGAATTAATTGGTTGCACATGGGGCATCAAAGCTAAATATTCTGGACATTCCTGTGATCTTTCTCAGTGTTTAAGAATTGCTCGCCAGTACCGAGGTTGTGGTGCATAATGAGATATATTAGAATTACAGTTGATATTTAAAAGGCAGGGCAAATCAAAAGGCTTCGCCACCTCTGGGTGGAAGCTAATTAAGCTAGCTGGCTGTATTCTGTAGCTCTGTTGGACTGAGAGACAAAGCCACGCTAATCATGCCACTATAAATGATATGAAGACTTTCATTTCATTGGTCATGCCAAAAGCATTGCTGAAACCATAACAATAACATTATTCATAACTCATATTGAGTCTAACAGTTACACTGGTTCAATACATGTTGAATATGCCATCTAATTAGATGAGAATAATAAAGATCATGGATTCAGTGCTGAGACTTAAACTCTCAGCTGTTTGGAGCGCCAGTGGGGGTTCTCAGTTGGCCGTTTTGTGCAGTAATTAAGCTTCTTCTCTGATTTACTCACTCAAATTTATAAATCCATTTTGGAAAATATATTTTCACATACTATCATATCTTAAATGTCCTACTACCTAGTATATATAGAGAGAGGCATTCTCCAAGATGTACATGCACGTCTTTAAATTGTTTTCCGCATAGTAATTATCTGCGCTACAAAATATGAAAACAATTCCTGCTCACTGCTCGTTCATTCCAAGTTCTTGTATTCTAACTCCTTTTTAAATGAGTCATACTGACTCAAACTGCATTCAGATAAAAATCTTTAGTATGTCAGCCTTTTTTGTGGCATAGCTCAACTTAGCTCAATTATTTATGACAGAGATCTTCAACAGGGGGCCCTGGACCACTAGGAGGTCCTCAAGTTCTGTCTTTCTTCCAAAAGTTAAAATATGTCTGAAAATATACATGAACATGAATCCAACAGATTATTAGCAAAGATAAATCTGCCTATTTGTGATTTATTATTATTGTTTACTAGGGCTGTCAAACGATTACATTTTCTTAATCGCGATTAATCGTTGAATTTCTATAGTTAATCGCGATTAATCGCACATGATTTTTATCACATGATTAAAATTCTATTATTTTGCATTTCAGAACTGTTTTTAAGTACATATTAACAATGGAAAGCAATTCTTACCAGTGTATCTTGATTGGGAATCAAATTAATGCAAAGAAAATGACTTTATGAACTTGATTTTAAGATTTGTATTTGTTTATTATATATTTAATCTAGTCACACATTTGAATTTAACAACAACTTTGAATGCACCACAAGGCTGTAAATTACCAGTTTCATTGAACGCACCGTCTGTGTTTTTCCGACAACAGCAGCTGCAGATTGTTACATCCCGGTGTCGGAATCCTCTACAGTGAAATACAGACACACTTTTCACCGTTTAGCGTTAGCTGTCAGCATTGTAATTGTGTTTAATCCAGCTACTAGCTAGCGGTAGGCTAATGTTAGCTGCTGTCGAGTCTAGTGTTAACTAGCGTCATGTGCAGCAATGTTTCTGTTGCCTGTAACGTCCGTTTTCAGAGCATCAGAGAGAAGTGCAGGCATAGCAGTGGCACCGGAATGAGGCACCGAAATCTGCGTTGCTATTCCTGCAGCAGCAGGATGTGCTATGAGGAAGTACGGCAAAATAGTAGCCTGTTAGGCACGATGCAAAGCCGAGTGAAATGAAAATAAATTAATAAATGGCGACATGAGATTAATACGATTAAAAAAAAATTAACGTATTATGCTCGACCCTTAATCGCATCGCGATTAACGCGTTAATGCTGACAGTCCTATTATTTACACAACATTAATGATAGGTTTACTTTCCTGGACTTAGGTAGTCATCCACAAATACAGTTAAGCCTAAGGATTTACTGTGCCAAATGTACAGTTGTGTTCAAAATAATAGCACTCCAACATCACTAACCTCATAAATCAATTTTTTTTGGTAGAAGTGATATTTATACATGGCAAATAATTTACTAGTAAGTGTTGTAGAGTCATAGAAAACCAACAGACCCAACAGTCATGACATGCATGCTGCTCATTCTGTGTAATTGAATCTGTAATTGAAAGGGGCATGTTCAAAATAATAGCAGTGTTGTGTTCAATTAGTGAGGTGATTGATTCTGTGAAGAAACAGGTGTCAATTATGGCCCATATTTAAGGAAGGAAGGAAGCAAATGTTGTGCATGCTGGTTATAGTGCATTTCACACTGAAATACTCAGCAAAATGGGTCTTTCCAGACATTGCTCTGAGGAACAGCGGACTTTGATTAAAAAGTTGATTGGAGAGGGGAAAACATATAAATAAGTGCAGAAAATTATAGGCTGCTCAGCCAAAATGATTTCAAATGCCTTGAAATGGCATCCAAAGCATGAACGACGTGGGAAAAAACGGTCAACTACCATTCGAATGGATCGAAGAATAGCCAAAATGGCAAAGGCTCAACCGATGATCAGCTCCAGGAAAATCAAAGAAGACTTAAAGTTACCTGTGAGTACCGTTACGATCAGAAGAAAGCTATGTGAAGCAAAGCTAGAAGCCCCCGCAAAGTCCCATTGCTGAAAAAAAGACATGTACTGAATAGGTTGAAATTTGCCAAAGGACACATTGACTGGCCAAAGGAGAAATGGGGCAACATTCTGTGGACTGATGAGAGCAAAATTGTTCTTTTTGGGTCTAAGGGCTGCAGACAGTTTGTCCGACGACCCCCATGCACTGAATTCAAGCCACAGTACACTGTGAAGACAGTAAAGCATGGTGGTGCAAAAATCATGTTATGGGGATGTTTCTCATACTGTGGTGTTGGGCCTATTTATCGCATACCAGGGATCATGGATCATACTTGAAGAGGTCATGTTGCCTTATGCTGAAGAGGAAATGCCTTTGAAATGGGTCTTTCAACAAGACAATGACCCAAAACACACCAGTAAGCGAAGAAAGTCTAGGTTCCAGATGAACAAGATTGATGTTATGGAGTGGCCAGCCCAATCCCCAGACCTCAATCCCATAGAAAACTTGTGGGGTGACATCAAAAATGTGGTTTCTGAGTCAAAACCCAGTAATGCAGAGGAATTGTGGAATGTAGTTCAATCGTCCTGGGCTGGAATACCTGTTCACAGGTGCCAGAAGTTGGTCGACTCCATGCAACACAGATGTGAAGCAGTTCTCAGAAATAATGGTTATGCAACTAAATATTAGTGCAGTGATTCAAAGTAAAGCAAACCCTTGAGACATTTTTAAGTTTATACAGTAAATGTTTGAGCTTGGTAAAGAAAAATGCAAATGTTATACCTTTACTTTCTGTAAAGGTATAACACAAACTTGATCAATTTTGGTCATGTTTTGATTTGGAATTGAATGTGCAGTGTTCCCAATGCATTGATATTATGGAATTAAAAGCTATTCTAAGGATTTTGAGCATTATTCACTTTTTTTAAACACACTGCTATTATTCTGAACACAACTGTATGTCTAACATTAAAACATGATGTATACATATATAATTATTGTTTTAATAGCTTAGTATTCTATGCACCATAAATATGTATGTGTAGGTTTTTGCCGCCCTACACGTCATTGTAGGCCCAGTTTAGTATGCATCTCAATTTTGTACATGTAGTAGGGGGGCCCTGCTCTGTCTGTCTTTCAGCTAGGGTCTAGGTCTAAAAAACATCGACGACCCCTTAGTTTATAAAGTTCAATTCTTTTTAAATATTCTTGGGCCAACACTCTGTAGATTGCATAAAGATTGCATCCTCTTAGACTAGTGGGAATCCTTTCAGTCACTGTGACCGGCAGATAGATCTATAGCAGCTTAGTGGCGACAGTAGTGACGCATACAAAAATGTATTCATCTTTTTTACAGCTATTCCTTTTTTAATTGTTTCTTTTCTGGAAATAAAACCTTTTGGGCAAGTGTGTGTCATGTGATTGTGCAATACCGTCTGTGGCCACTTTGATAAAATACCTTCAAAGCCCAGCACTGCTTCTGTGGGCTTGATTAATATAGTACTCAACCTTATCACATTATAAAGGGTTAGGGTTTTATCATGAAAAATCTAGGCTGCAACCTTTTAACTCTTAATCGTGTTAATCCACACCAGATTAGGTATGCCATTTTTTTCTAAAATAACACATTATTTACTATTTACACAACCACTATTTTAGACAGGACAAGGAATTGTTGGCAACATCTGTGTCATAGAAGTAATCCAGATGACAGCTATAGATACAGTTTTGTGGGCCGTGTACAAAACATGATCATGCCAATTTAAGTGTGCTAATGAATGGATGTGTGCCAGTGTAACAGTCATCAGTACGAACATCTCCTTTGATGCCTCATCGAGCAGAAAGCTCTTAAACAAAATGTTTGAAGTGTCTGCCTGTGTAATAATGATTTATAATTCTCTTGAACTAATGCAAAATTTGATGCTAAATTTTCTTTTTAAATAAAAATAAATTGTGCCCGGAGGGTCAGGCCAAGATTCAAAAGATGATCACCGAAGAGCAGCAAATGATTTAATAAGCCACCAGCTCCACTAGGGCATGGAGACGAGCAGAATGGAGAATTTCAAAGTGTGTCTAATTAACATCAGTTTATTACTATGTCAATCTCTTCGGCTAGAGCGTGAATGAGGGGAAGGTTTAAAAATGTAGCACTGCTTTGCTTAAATATATGGAATAACACTTAACTCCTCAGTTAATATGAAAGTCTTAACCCAACTTACACACAGAGAAACATCCTTTTGCACATTTCTCTCGTCACAGCCAGACAAAATATGAATCTCATCACAGCTAAGCTTTGTTAGAAAAATCATTAAAAATACCAACCAAAAAAAGATTTTTTCATCACCATTATTCCTCAAGGAACGAGTAAATGAATATTTAATATCACTTGCATCTATATGATTGCATAGTAATTATCAGAACCCAAATGCTTGACAAGCTTGGTGTAATATAATTTGTAACATGTTAAATTTGCAGGCGAGACAATGTTGAATTCCTCTGATACCATGTTTTAATCTTATGTTGGTTTTTCATCACCACCACTGTGTCTACAGGGACAAGAAATGTCCCCAACAGAGGGGAACAAATCCTAAAGAATTATAAGTAAAAGCGTTGAGCAACAGGAGCAATTAACAGGTCTCATCTAACCTAGCTACTTGTGTACGGTGGCATTTATCTCCCTCTGTCCTCTGGTTTTTTGGATGCAAAACACAAGTAATCAGTAGACCTTTCCTCAGAGATTCTGTGTCATTCCCTCCTCTTCGGTAGATACATACCAAAATTGTAGATGTGCTTTCATAAAAACTTAAATTACAAATTCGCATTTTAACAGTGGGGTTCCTTCAGTCTTATTTTTTGAATAGTGTCCTGGAATGTCTTATCGATTAAGTGGCCCTTTTTACTTGAGGCGTACTGGCAGCGCAGCCATGGTGGTGTGAAGAAGGATCTTTACATCAGCTTATGGTCTGGACATTAAGTCATTCATACAGTCACCCACATGCTTCATAACATACTTGACTACTGTAGGTAATTCATCCATGAAATCATAATTGAAATCACATTGAGATGCAAGAAGCTGCATTTAGAGCTTGACTGACCATCAACAACAGCACCAGTGTCGAAACACCAATAGGCATGTGCAAATTCTGGGTCCTTCTGCTACCTGCCAGTCGTGGACTCATTACTCGGTCAAGTAGTAATATATTGATTATTATTCATTACTCATTTCAAAAGTAATTGCTTTACTTATTACTCGCTGAGAGCAAATCTGTTTCGCAATTTGTCACATTATCTTTTCGTTACACCCCTATAATTGCGTTAAATCGTACCCTTAAATATGATGATACGTTGTTGACCTCTGTGTGGGTCTTTGTGTGAATTGTAAAGATAACCACGTTTCATTGATATCTAGTTATCTGATAAAATGATGGTGCTCAATTGCAGAAATGTTTGATTACAAAAAAAAAAAACGTTCTAGCTATTTGATAAAAAAGGTAAAAAGTAACAGTGATAATTGAAATAGCGTTTTTTTTTTAGCAATGTTTGTGACAAATAAGTGAGAGGGAATGAACCATAGACTCTTTTAATACATGATCTATATCTCCAATAAGTTGATTCGCTGTCAGACCTCAGAGCGGCGTGAGAGCAGCCCCACCCCCACCCCCCCCGTCCCCCCCCTCAGAACCCATTATTCAAAACTAATACAGTTTTATTTAAATAATCCAGATGAATGATTTAATGTTGCACTTTTGAATTGTAAAGTGGTATACATTAATATGATGACATTTGTTTGTTTCTTTTAACCCCCCCTTCGATCACATATTTACTACGTGAAGTCCCCTGGCACCCTTTCCTCAGAGTACACTCATGCTTACAACATAGCCCCCACACCTCCCCCCCATCCATTTACATAAATATATATGTATACCAAAGGCATGAACAAAGTGGCTGCATCCGTAAGGTAGCAGACTTTAAACCCCAACAGAAAAAAACAACATTCCCAAGTGTTTCCACCTGTAGTCTTTCATGTTAAATTCATGGTCCAGCAATGCACACTGGACAGTACACACTGATAACTGTATTTGCACTCGCTCTCGTGGGTGTGCATCTCTCCTGAACGTGGTAATGATTTAACACGAGGGCTCATTTAAAAGCCATGTGTCCAGGAAACCCCAAGACAGTACTGCTGTACACAGGTAGTGTATTTATTAATTCAAGCCAATATCAAGTTTAAACAAGATGCACACCACTCGATGGATACGCACAGACAAAAAAGCCCAAAGAGAAACTTGGTGGATGTAGTGTGTTTGGCTGGTGTATGGATAGTCATGGATCATGTGTTTGCTCTCACATAATATAACCACTCAAATGTATTTACTGAATCAGTTCATAAGGAATTTTAGATTTAAGATCTACATTGAATACTGAGTAATTGGTGGAAGTTTTAGTGGATTTTAGTTCATGTTAGTGTGGTCTGTCTGGGAGCAAGGAAGTATAGCAAGCTGTTAAACATTTTCTGAATTTAGCCTGACTACAGAAATCTTGTATTTGACAAAAATACACACAAGTTCCTGAATTATTTGTGTGGACTTGCAATGTTCTCATATAGCCAAAATATTGCTGAGAAAAGAATACTTACAAATGTTATTAAAGATAATTTTGAGCATTTTGTTCTGTTCCTCATCGCTAAGACTTTAAGTGCTAACATTCTCTTACTTGAACATTTTCACTGGAGAAAGATATACAAAACCTCAGTGCACATGGACAAGAGGCTTCGTGATTGACTTCATTTTGCTGTAGTGTGTGTTTCATGAGATGTTCTTTTGACATCTTATCATTTTTCTCCACGTTTATTTTAAAATTACAAAAACTAGTAATAAAACAGTTATTATATCAAATGGAGCATACAATAATTAGCGAAGCTTGCATTTTAATTTTTCAACCAGACTATAATAATGTAAGCAAATATCTACATGGAGAAATATGCCTGTTAACATTATAAGTGCACTTGCAGATTCCGAGTAGAAATCCATATATCATATTATGAGACAGCTGCAACGATACCACCATAAAAAGCTACGCAAATCATATTCATTGAATAACACAAATTACAGATGTAGCTCAAAACCTCTGAAAATGTGATGATGAATCCCTCTTTTAACTTCTGACTGATAATTCATCAGACTACACTGCATGGCAAAGTATTGGGCTTGTGAAAAATGCATGAATTACTAATTAATGAGGCATTCTCGCAACATTTACATATTCATAAAGGTGTGTAATTCACATATGCATGAGAGAGCTGAGTGATAGCTTTGAGAGAATAACACATATTCCAAGAAAGAAACCTTTATTTGTTAAATTCTTCAAAAAGCTTAGGGAGCAGAGATGCTTTTAAAAAACATTACGCATTTATTCTTCCCCACAGAAATGCAGTCAAACGCTTTGGGAGACAAATGCACTGAGGAGATGCAGTGATGTGAAACAGTATGCAAAATTACATTTTCTGAAATATTGTCCCATGTGGATTTTCAAAAGTTCATTTAGCAACCCAGTGTTCCTAACAACTGTGCTCAGAAAACCCGATTGATTTACATAGACAGAAATATATCTTCATTATCATCTCAGTTCAGCAAGGAAATATGCAATGCACTCTAGACAAAATAATCCATAACTTGTATGTCTTTTTATTTAATAATTTTTTTTATAATGATTCTGATACTTACAATGTTCTGAGGTCACATATTGCATTTAAAGCCTGAGTGTGTGACCCAGATGTTTCATTCAGCTGTTGTGTTCTTTGTGTTCACAGATTTGTCCTCTCTTGTTACCTTTCTTTGGTTAAAAATTGCAATCTGAAATCTATCTGATGCTTAGAATTATATTTTATCAATAACCACTACTGGGGATTAGTCATCATTATTATTTTTTTCAGCATAGTTAAAATCAACCAATAGCTTTGCCATGATGTCAGCCTTTTGGTGACAAACCATTTCAGTGAAGCAGGTCCAAGATGGTTTGGCCGCAGTCGAGGCCTGTCCCTCTTCTGAAAGCGCCTCTCCATTGTTTCAACCCTCTCACAAGGGTTTTGTGAAAGCTGTCCCAGATATGGGTCAAAAAAGCACAAATAACATTCAGATGGTTCCTAGGTTTTCCTCACAGCTATGCACCAAAGAATGACAAGTCCAACAAAACCATGTCGAGTTTTTCACCCTGTGCCATTGTCTTTCCACATTAACTCCAAGCTGGGCCTTTTCAGGCAGGCCAGAGTTGTGTCAGGCCTACTCGGACACAGCCCAGCTCTAGCAGCAGGCTTGGCCTATTGAAAATACCATGCAGAGTCTGATTCACTCCTTTATTCCACTACAAAAAATGGCTCTTGGATGCATTGTACAAAACGTCTAATGAGAAGGAAGACAAAGTAACAAGTAAGAATAGTCTCCATGGATCCATCAATTTCAAAGTAAAATCCTTTGTGCTCCAGGGTGTTGTTTTAGCCAAGAACAGGAAGCTATATTTCCCAAGGCTACAAATTTCGAGGTAAGAAAAAAATAGACTAACTAAACAAAGACTTCCGATTTTAACTGAAAAAAAAAGAAGTGAAAAGGCAAAGGGCAATGATTTCAGAAACGTTAACCAGTAAATCAAAATAAAAAAAAAGGGCCTTAAATGTCTGCTTAAAAGTGAGGAATAATTTCACAGATTAATGACAAATTAACTATTGTAGTCAAAAAAGGAAATGGGAAGTTGATTAAAGATGCAGTAAAGCTAACAAGGATGGCATTTGGGGATGCTTAAGTTTGAGTTTAACCTTGCAGGACTTTTGGAAGGCACTTCTGAGCATGAGGCGCAGGGTTTTGGCAGCTGCACAGGGAGCCTGGTGGGTCAGCCCTTCTCCGGGAGCTGCTACTCTACACTAATCTATTTTAAACCATCTGTGAAATTAGCAAGATTTCCTCAGTCCTTCACCTCCAAGGATTAAAACATTGCTAAGGGTGTTGGCTGTTCTTACATACTGTTTTTGTATACATGTTTAATGAGTCTTGAGATGAAGTTCTTTTCTCTTACCTGTGCTAGAAATAGAAATAAGACAAAAGTTACATGCATTTAAAGAATAATAAACATCTGGCTGAGAGATGTTTTCTTCAAGTGTCGAAACAGATACAAATGTTATTTAACATCATTGTAACTGATGGCTGAAAATCAGAAAGAAAAAGAGAACATAGACGTGTTACACGTTCCGACATTCAGTAACATCAGGGAGACCAAGTCCCAGCAGCCATACCTACAGTAAGCGCTGCAGTACCTCTGCCAAAGCCAGTACAATGAAGTCATGAGTCAACTCTAATGAGAAAATCAGATAAATAGCAGCTGTTCTTGGGGAAATGGTGCTGTCTGACAGATTCACTGGGTGCATGGGCTGTAGCATTGAGCAGATCCAAATGAGTAAAATATTGTTGCAGGCGCCTTTCACTGCTCCCCTTCCCACCGGTGTTTAGTCATCAGAGTTGTGAAATAGCAGCCCTGCCGCTACACGACAGCATTGCTGTATTAATTATTATCCGCTGTTCAAACATACACATCTTTGTACAACAGTGACAGTTCATCCAAACAGGCCACTTACAAACAGCACTATTACTCCCCGTAGCTTGCCAGGCCCACAATTATTCACCCTGACCTCTTATTTGGTTCACACAGAAATCTGTGGGTACAATACGAAGCAGAAACAGCTTGAAGAAGATAAAAAAAAATGTCTTGCATATCACCAGCTCAGCAGTGTTATAATTTTGTGCCCTCACTTGCACAATAATGCAAAGACAAATACACAAAGCACAGAGCTTTTCTCCATGCCATTAGTTGTCACGCAGCGTTGGAAAATTACTATAAGATTTATTGTGCAGAGGTATATGACTAGTTTTCCATCTACTGCTGCAGAGCGCTTACACAGACATCTATTACAGACACAGCAGTTAAACTGTAGCTTTCATATGCTCTTGGGAAGGCAGCATACAGTACAATGGTAAAAGACAAAGTGATTGATGAGGACAACAATTGAAACAGTTTTCCCAAATGGTTAAAAAGACTTTATTTCCAGAGACTCTTTGTTTTTGTTTTTTATTGATTTCCCATTTTTTGTAGGTAAGTACAGCGAACACAGAGCTAGAAGTAAACCAGTTAACCAGTAAATTGTATGTTGACCTGTAATAACACTGAATGGTGTTTGAAATGTTTTACCCCCTGGATCAAGAAATACATTATTTAAAAGGGAAGCAGGGTGTAGAACTCATAATAATAATTATGATGATAATGAGCAATAAATGGCAGAGATCCAGAGAAGAATGATGGACATAGTCTGGGCTTACAACTCTCAAGTTGACCTCTGGCACACACATACCTGTCTGAATAAGCAACACACACACACACACACACACACACACACACACACACACACACACACACACACACACACACACACACACACACACACATACACACAATCACACTTTAGGAGTTCAAGTATACTTATGAGGAGTGCTCATCCTATCCTAAGGAGCCAAACCACAGTGATGGGCTGGTGAGTAAATAGCCCTTTTTGGTTGAATTTGCCAAACTCTGTTTTATCTGAAGGCAATACCAAGGGGGTTCCCAGATTAAATTTAAATTTGTGCTGTGTGTTTAATGTATCTATCTGTGATGCATTGTACAATGCTCATACTGGACCCATGACAAAGTTGTTTAAAATGTGTGTTACTGCTTACTTGACTACTGCACATGGTAAACTTTTTCTATATAGAACTGATCAATTGCTTAATTTTAGTAGCTACCATTAACATCAGTAAAATGTGTGTTGCATATTATTTGCTGTACACTACACACATGTCAGACTACAGGAACACCAAGTTTCCAATCAGCATCTACCTGTTCATGTTGGCCGAGCTTATTCTTTTCTGTTTATCTTTGTCACACTTACTGGCTCTCCCTCTACACCGACAGGTACTGTCGGATCTACTTGTTTTCTTTGTACCAGTTAGCAATGCAGCTGCTACCAGTCAGGCATGCTGCTAATTGGTGTGCAGGTAGCTTACTGATGAGGTTAGCCGCTAGATGGGATACAATAGGGCCATGCTCAGACCTGATATTAGCAGTTAGAGTTAGAGAAAAACCACAGCCCCCTAGTTTACATCAATGAGACAACTGTGTTGGCTCAGCAGTGGTCCCAACATAGAACACTTGCTGCAATGAAATGCAACATCGCAGAGCAATGCTGTGCGTTTTCCAGTCAAATATATCAGTCCCTCCAGGATTTCGTGGCCTTTTTTTGAGATTGTTGCCAAAATGCCAGATTTTGCAGGAGCTTTTGTAAAAAAATGCGATAAAAGTTGCGATGTCTTTTGTATTTTTGTTGCAATGAAATTGCGAGAGACAGTGAAAATTGCAAAAAAAAAGTTTTGATTTTTTTTGGTATAGTTAAAAATAAAAAGGAAACTTGTTTCGGGAAGAATAAAATTAGTCCGGGCTGAGTTTTCCTAGTAACCTTACCAAAAAGGCTCAGGATGCTGCAAATGTTGGTATAATATGAAAATGGCTGGTGGATTTAAGACAAAAAATTGATTGAATTGAATTTGAACATATGTGTCAGTGGCTTGTTGATCTTTACATTGTTAGTTCATTTCCTAACCTGGCCTGGGACACACATTCATACGGTTTAATAAAGTACTTATTGGACTTTAACTTATCATTGCACTTACAATAACGAGTGTAGCTGTCCTCAATTTAGGTGATCGTTTACGTCTCATCTCCAGTTTTTCCTGCATCCACCATGTGTGTTTGTGTGTGTGTTGTTTATGTTAAAATGCGTACAGGTTGGCAGGACGGTCTGAAATGTTTTGCACAGTTTTTCGCTGTACGTTTTGTTGGTTAATGTGAGATGTTCGAGTCACACACGTCTCGTCTTCATATCAGAAACAAGGAAATGAATTTGGCGATGTACGTGTGTTACGTCAACCCGTTCTCACTCCCGCTTGGTCAGTGGCTCTCAGAGTCACATACTGACACAAGTCTGGCACGTGGAACTGCTGGGATTGGTTGAAGTCGTGGGAAACTCCGGTTATTGGTCAAATTTGCCGGAAATTCTGCTGGATGTCACTCTTTTCGGCTGGATATCCGTTGGGAGCGTGCCTATGTTCCCACAGCCCTATGTTCCCACATTTCTAAGATTTCTTTCAAAATCAGGTCCTATGTTCCCACATTTCCTTTTTTATAAATTTGTATCAGATGTTATCCCCCTTTCTCCCAATTTGGTAGCTAATTACACCCAACCTATTATCCAGTAGCAATGGACTACAGCTGGAATGTAACCCTAAACCTAACCCTAACATAGGGCCTAATTTTAAGAAAAATCTTAGAAATGTGGGAACAAAGGGCTGTGGGAACATAGGGCTGTGGGATCATTGGGCTGTGGGAACGTAGGGCTGACCCCATTTCCTTATCCTAATGAGCTTCTCATAGTCATGAGATGGACACAGAAATGGCATTGCTAGCTTATACCCCTCTTTTTCACCTTTTCCCCAGTGTTTACATTTGAAAACTTGACCGGCCAGCTGGCTAGCTAGCCCAGGCTAGCAGAGTCAGCAGGAGGTTAGCAGGGTTGGCAGGAGAGTGGTTTCCCGATCCTGATGAGCGACTCATAGCCAAATGCCATCACAGTCCAACGTCAACCACATAAAGCACAACTAATATTTGTAAAATAGACAATTCAGCGTAAGTTTTGTGGAGCTGACGGAGAGGGAACTGGAGATGTCGAGGCCTTTTAGAATCTATCAACAGACAGACAGTGGACACGCACATAATTCTGTTTATACTACATTGGATGTCTGCATACACAGATGCTCACAAATGTTTGTTGGCATATATGGTCTACGCCAGAGGTGCCCACATTCTTTTATATGAAGGGCCAAAAATAAAGGGCAAAAATAAATGATATTAGGAGAAAATGTATTATATTTTATGAAAAATGAACATTCTAAATCTAAAATAAAATTTCAAAAATAACACTGGGCCTCATTCACCCAACGTTCTTAGGAACAAATGTGTTCTTAAACCCCACTTACGCAGTTTCATTCATTCATGAAGATTCTGGCATTCACCAATGTTTTCTTATTTGGGATTTGTTCTTAGGTAGGAACAGAATCTATGCACACTCAAGAGCACTCTTACGCACAATTTAGGGCTGACAAGTTTTCGCAAAAGTAGCTATACCGTTTTCATCCGTTCTAATTTAAAGTTTAACATTTCTCTCCATTTTGTAACTAACTATTTTAATTATTTTACAGATAATTATACGTTTGTTTTAATAAATACACACTACTGCTCATTTGTAAAGCACTTTGAATTGCCATTGTGTATGAATTGTGCTAGACCTATATTAATAAACTTGCCTTGCTTTGCCTTCAATTCACATCAATTATGTTAACGGGGAACCCTGCCATCCAACAATAGTGACTGATCACGCTATTTATACGCCAAGAGTATCTTCTATGTTTTGAAATCAATTTTTTTGCCTCAGATCAAACCATTTCTTTTCTACTTCATCAGTTCTGCGCCCTTCTCCGGATACAGCGTTCATTGCATGAGTAACTGCATTCCATGCATCGGTTATTTGCTGCTTAGTATGCACTGCTGACGCTACTAAATATGATGTCTCGTTTTTCGTTAACTTCTTGCAGCAGTACCTCCACTTCAGAATTACTAAAGTCATCTTATACCCTTTAATGGGAATTAAAGTAACACTATGTAACTAGCTGCAGCTGTAGTTCCAATGAGACAACCTGTAGGGGGACCGAAGCGGGAAAAGTTACATATGGCGTTTTTCCATTACATGGTACCTGCTCGACTTGCCTCGGCTCGGCTCAACTCGACTCGGCCGCGTTGCCCCGTCCTCCTTTTTCCATTGCAGATTTTTAGTACTGCCTCATGCGTGAGGCGAGCACGGCTGGTCGTCATAGCGCCGCCGCAGGAAACTGCCGTGACCTAACCCGGCACACACATAGAACGTCGAAGGTGTGTTGTTGTTGCCACAGCCAGAAGACAAATTTTGTTTCAAAAGAAACTGGAGGCAGCAAAAAAAACACCGCTGGCTAAACTATTTAAAAACGGTAGGTTTGTTCACTACACCACCATCTGTCGCTAGCAATGATGACGCAGTGATTAGTGACGATTCTCTCCGACCAATCAGTAGTCTGCAGGTTTTCACGTCACCTTTTGGTATCGCCTCAGCTCACTTGGAACCTCGACGGAGGTAATACTAAAAAAAGTACCCGTTGGCAGGTACAAGGGACGTTTTTTCATAATGGAAAACCAAAAAAGGCGAGTAGAGGCGAGTCGAGCAGGTACCATGTAATGGAAAAACGGCACTAGTGTTGCTTTAACGGGGCGTTTACCTATGCTAAATAGGAGCAACGGGCACAAGCTTTCAATTTACAAAGATATTGGGATTCATCATTCTAAGAACACAACTGCGAACAAGTCTGCTGTTTAAGAACACATCATGAATCAGACGTAGACTTTTCTTAGGGACTTTCTTAAGAACATATTTAAAGTGATGGTTCAAAGTAATTTCACCCTAGGGTCCTTTGCACCATGACCTCGAGCCAAATAACCCCCCAGAAGCTTTTTTCACCTGGATCGAATATTGGGCGAGTTAGCATTATCAGCTGGTTAGCTTAGTACAGGCGCTAATGGATCCAGGTTTGCCCGAAATGATACCAAACTTCTACAGTAGTACAAATAGGTAATGTACTCATAAAACATTGGATTGGAAAGATTGTAAGTACACCAGAAGTTTATTTAAGTAACACTTGCCTGCTGGCTTAAACAAAAATATTTATTAATTTAATGATTAAATAAGGTAGTGTCTCCAAACTTACCTCAATTATAACGTGTCTCCTGCTAGTTGTACTACAGCACTTACTTTTAAAAAATAAGTTAAATTAATAAATATTTTTGTTGTATCTCTTTTCGGTGTTGTAATTTGTAGACGTCCCTAAGCACTCTTACTGCCCGGTAGCAGTAGCAGAAGAGAGCAGAAGCCAGCAGGCAGGTGATATTTAAATAAACTCCTGGTGTACTTACAAACTTTCCAATCCATCGTTTTATGAGTACATAACCTGTTTGTACTACTGTAGAAGTTTGGTATCATTTCGGGCATTATTAGTGGGGTAATTTACGAGATACAAACCTGGATCCATTAGCGCCTGCACTAAACTAACCAGTTGATAACGCTAACTCGACCAACGTTATAACAAGGGAAAAAAGCTTCTGGGGGGTTGTTTGGCTCAAGGTCATGGTGCTGGTGTCAAGTACTCCAAACCATCACTTTAAGAGAAAACTTAGGAAGATATTGGTGAATGAGGCCCACTACTCTTTAATCTGCGTATATCTCCCATATTACAGACCTTTTACAGTCATTTATCACTTGCAATATCAGTGGGAGACATGAAGCCTGTCTTTGTTTTTCAAAAATCGTTCAACATTAGGGCTCAGGTTGATTTACAAAATGTTCTTTTATCAGTGTGTCACTGCATCCATCGCTCCATCTGGACTGGCTGACTCAAACCAGTGATGTAAGATACACGCAGCCACGTGAGGGGGAGCGGGAGAGAGACAGAATACTGAAATTCTTGTAATTCTTCGTAGATAAAACTTACATATGTAATTTAATAGGGAATCATGTACAACATGTATGTATGTTTCGTAGTCATTACGGTTAGGATTTTACAGCATTTTCAAAATAAGAGGAGAATAAGCATGAGTATGTCAAATGCCATGCTGGGCCAAAACAAAGGGAGCACGGGCTAAATGTGGCCCTCGGGCCCCAAATTGGTTTGACGCCCCCACCCATCCACCCTGACCTCCTCCCTACGCCGCCAGCCACGTTCTTATACAGCGGCCTTGCATGTAGTGAATACAGAAATAAAAAAAATACAAATTACAGTGCTTAACTTTTCGAAGCTTTTTGAATGAAGAACAGGCTGGAATTTTGCACTACATGTGGACAGATGACAAATTTCAATACCCTCATAATCATGCAAATTGACTAAGTTTTTTATATGCCAGCACTATGACTAATATGGAAATGAAGTTAAAGGAACACGCCGACTTATTGGGAATTTAGCTTATTCACCGTAACCCCCAGAGTTAGACAAGTCGATACATACCCTTCTCATCTCCGTGCGTGTTGTAAGGCTGTCTGCGGTTCCAGCGGCATCAGGCCAGCACAGAACATGCAGGTGAATGGTTCCAGTAATCTTACTGCTCCGAATAAGTGATAAAATAACGGCAACATGTTCCTATTTACATGTTGTGATTTGTATAGTCACAGCGTGTACAAAAAACAACGTAACATGAGACACAGCCATCTTCTAACCGTAAACAAACCGGGTACTATATTCTCAGGCGGAAGAATATAGTACTTGGGCGGAATGATTTGCTTTGCAGCAAACCTGTCTGAGAATATAGTTCCCGGTTTGTTTACGGTTAGAAGATGGCTATGTCTCATGTTACGTTGTTTTTTGTACACGCTGTGACTCTACAAATCACAACATGTAAATTTTGTCAATTCGGAGCAATAGGGTTACTGGAACCATTCACCTGCATGCTCTGTGTTAGGCTAAGCTACCGGTGGAGCTGTCAGACAGCGTTACACCACGCACGGAGATGAGAAGGGTATGTATCGACTTATCTAACTCTGGGGGTTACGGTGAATAAGCTAAAGTCCCAATAAGTCGGCGTGTTCCTTTAAAAATATATGAAGAGCCCCTTTAAGTCATGTTCTATCAGGTACAAATATGTACTTTTGCTACAATAAATTACCAGATGACTTTATCTGCACAAAAGAGAGAACATTTTGCATTCAGGCTACAAGCTTTGTGTTTGATCAAATTATACGTTTTAGTGTATGATCAGATTGTAAGAAGTAACTAATAGTAGAGAAATCAAACACTGATGTTAAAGTAAAATATTCATGATACATATGCCTCTTTCAGTGTGCTGTAAAGTGTAAAACATCAGCCTTTGGAAACATGGCACAAAAAGTCTCACGCAGGTGGTCTACAGCCTGCCGTGATGACATCATAAAAGGGAATTCATGAAAGAAGCAGCTTTCTATTCCGAATTTATTTACATTCATGTGTGTAAAGTCCTCCAGCAACATTTAAATGATGATATAATATATGATGTTATGTTATGGCACAATATAGGAAACCCTATAAAAGCTTATTTATCTTTAGGTTTAAATAGGTATATTCATAACCTTAACATTATTTTCTTTTCTAAATTAACATACAATACATAATTTAATGTTCAATTTAACCTTTTGTTTGCTTAGACAATTATAGATATTTATATAAATAACTTTAAATGTATGAATAACTTACTGTAATATGATAAGTATGATCAAAAGTTTATCATAATGTAATAATACTAATAGTCATTTATTTACACTAAGTTTAAAGGAAACAGTAAGATACAATACTGAGTAATAGGCTTTTAGCTCCCATGTATGTGATGGCTAAACATTTCAAAATGGACTAAAGTAAGCAGACATTTGATTTATACTTTTCCTACCCTTCTGTTTTGTTACTGCAGAAAAAACACTTAAGAGGAAATGACACGATGAATGCCTTCACAATGAAAATAATTACTCGAATCTTAAAACAAAATGTCTCTTTAATTTTTAAGTGTCAACAGCAGTACAAAAGATGGAGTGATGGGAGAAATTTTCTGTAACACAATTTCTGTCTCTTACAGAAAAGGAGGAAGTTCTTGAGGTAAATGAGCTTAAACAGGCAGTTATTCATCCCACTGTTGCATTGTTACAATGGACTGAGACATACAGAAAATGGTGTTACATTATAATATGCCTGAATCGATCCTGTGGGGATAATTTAATCATATACAGTATACACATTTCTATGGTGCCTAGATGCACCTAAATGTGTTACTCATTGGTTTGTTTTTACTTGATATAGTGTATTAATACTACCAAAGCCGAGGAGACAGCTCTCCACACACACCACTGTAAAATTATTCACCTTAAGTTTACCTCACGTCAATACTGCACATGGAAACCAAAGACTTGCTGGTGTACACTTTGAAGCCAAGCAAAACAAAACAAACATAAAAAAAAAAAAAAAATTATAAACATTTTCTTTTTTTCTTTTTTTTTTTAGTATTAATACCCCTAGCAAATAATACATTTTTTTGTACTGTATAAAGAAGAATGTGAACACAAATGTGATGGCAACACTTTTTTTTTTAAGTTGAATTAAAAACTTTACATTGGACTGTACAAGATATTATGATAAACTATTTACATATTCAGACATAAACTTTTTTTTAAAGCAGCAACAGACACTATGTATTTCATTTTCTCTAATAACACCCAAACAATACTTGCCATGGGCCTAGGTACCTGCCAGAAAAAAAAAAAAAAGATTTCTACGCAGAAAATTGTTTCAGGCTGCCAGCAATTTCAAAACAACGGCTCCAGTGATAGAAGAGCCACACACAGTGTTGCTTGAGAGACAACTCTAAAAAGCAAAGTACCAAAGACAACTATAAATGTTGCCCCGAACAACAAATTGTACACTTCTGAACAGCAGCTAGCATGTCAGTCCAGCATGTCAGTGAATTGTGCTGATTAAATTAACACGGAGAACATTCCCACCATATACATCACAACGTTCAGACAGAAAAATAAAAATAAATCAAATTACAGTAAGTAATGTTGAAACAGCATACAAGCTTTTGTCTTCAGTTTTTCGTTCAAACCATTGCAGGTGGATTAGGAGAAAACAATTATGAGGGCTACATTTGCAGATGGCTGGATAGTCATGAACATGTTCATTAAAAATCAGCAACATACAAAAAGATGACAAGGAGAGAATTAACTAAGAAGAATGCACAATGTCTGTGCATTTTGTCACCTTAAAACAAATAAATATTTGCACGCTCCCACCTCTTTAAAAAGAAACATTTAAAATCATCACTTGTGTTTGAAACAATCTTTCAAGAAGAAAACACCTTTGTTTATTATGGTAATGTAAATGCAAGCCAAATGCATGCAGATTTTTGCCACCTAGTATGAGTGCTGTAATAACACAAAAGTGAGGATATACAGCATACTACTAAGATTGGAAACAAATTATTGAGTTATTCTTTTACATGAAGTGCTTGTTGTTTGAATGAGTACCTTACTAGTAATGACTCCTTTAGTTTAACAAGTCAAATGAGTATAGCTTTTATTTTGATTGGTTCTTTGAATAGTCCAGGGAAGACTATCAAAATATAAGCAAGTGAGGTGCTTCTCTCTGTCTCAGGTCCAATACTGCTCTCTTCCAATAAGCAGAAAGAAATCAGCATCTGCATGAGGTACAGTGACTTGTCAGGTTTTAAAAACATGAAACCACGTACAAAAATAAAATAGAACAGCCAAATACATAACTTATACTTCACTAATGAACAAAAATATATTTCCTATGTTATATTTACAATAAAATCTAAATGAGATGGTGAATTAACTGAAAACCATTTTTAGCTCCCAATTCCTTAAACCGGTTTTGTTTTTTTCCATTTCTCTGATTGTCCATGTTGTTGTTTTATTGACAATTTTAGAGCCAGCAGTGGCTAATAATAAATACAATATGTTGATACTCTACAAATACAATATACAATGCACTGAAGTCTGAAGTCTGGTGATAGACGGCTAACTGAGCCTTGCTGTTGAATTTTCTGCTCACTTTCTTGTGCTGAGTCTCTCTCCCTAGGCAGCCCTGAAGCTTAAACAAAGTGTTCATTCATCACATGA
The DNA here is from genome assembly GCF_008315115.2 of Sander lucioperca. Taxonomy (NCBI): domain Eukaryota; kingdom Metazoa; phylum Chordata; class Actinopteri; order Perciformes; family Percidae; genus Sander; species Sander lucioperca. The sequence continues at coordinate 24,264,538 of NC_050175.1, read as the reverse complement.
GTCTTTGCATAAATAAACAAAATAAGTAGACAAAAAAATGACTCAAATCTGGCAACTGTGAGAGCAAACCCACTTGAGTCCAACTGGTGAATTTTGTTCATTCATGGTGTTTTTTTTTCTTTCTTAAACAGCTTCACATTAATCAGAATTGATAAAAATACAATTTATATCCAGTGCTTATAACACTTATAATACAATGTCCTCTTGTGAGTTCTTGTCATTTTTTTCTTTCTTTTTTTTCTTTTTTTTGCTATACAAGCACAGTCAAGTTTCAGTTCCGTGAAGAGTCCTTTTTTAACTACCAGCCAACTAAAGCAGTGTGGCATGGCCATGAAAATATTTACAATCACATACAAATCAATCTAACCACCAGCAAACAGGAGCAAAACAGCTTCAAAATACCAAACAGGTCGACTTGGAGGGAAATCCACATGGGTTTGTTTGTAGGAGAGCATCCTTAAAATGTTTTGTACCTCAAAATGAGAACAATGTAGAAAAGATGTGATGGAGAAAGAAAAAAAGAAACCGGAATTATGAATGGGGTGGTTTAAAAACCTACAAAACTTAATATAAATGCTTCAGTTTCATTTAAATTTCATCAAAAATGCAAGCCAGCACTGATATTGACAATAAGAGTACAGAAGATATGAGTGCGTACCAGATATATAGAGCCATCTGTACCAATTAGAGCTAGGAGAAAAATGCAGTGACCAACAGTGGGATCTTAAACAGTTAAGGCCAGTGACCAGCCATCCAGCTCTGTCTGAAATGAACAGGTTCAAGGGCAAGGGAGGGGAATAGCTAGACTCATGCATTAATAATGCTGTATTTCAGATGATACCCAGTCGTCAGTCATTTTAATAATCCCCCACAGCTTGATGTACTTGTTCCATCTGCTCGCCAGTGCCTGGTGATTGGGCCAGGGTGGGAGCCCTGTTGAGGCCTTACTACCAGCACTTTGATGGAGAGCACAATGAGGGACACACACCCCATTTTTATTGTTTCCCATCCCTCCCTGGTGTTTTCTCCTTCTCGGAGCCAGATGGCGCCCCCTGGGTGCTGAGGTTGCCACGGGCAGGGGTCAGAGCAGGGCATGGCAGGGAGGGGAGCCACTTAGACCTTCTGCCCTGTAAAGAGGATCTGAGTCTCAACATCAAGGCCTTGCTTTATCTAGCTGCAGTCTCCAGAAGGTCACCACTTGTCAGCTTTTTAGCTGACATTAGGACTTTGTGCCCCTTGTGTTTGAGTCATTGCATGTTTTTTTAAATGCAAGCGTTAAGTGCATTCCAAAAGCTGATAAGATTATTTAAAAATAACAACATATGGCTCAAGGGTGACAGAACAACATTTGTATAAGTGCACTAATGCAAAAATCTGTGTTTGAAGTTACCCCCGTCATGCGTGTATGAGGAGGTAATTTAAGAAACAAACATGATTTTAGCCTTTCTCTCAGTTTATAAGTGTCCTCATAAACTGTCACTCCTCTTAAGACTACGGCAGTAATCAACTCATTGCATCAACCCGATGGCCGTGCTCTGCTTTAAGACTTCTTAGTGTCAATTTAAGATTTACAATGTCTAAAAAGAATTAAGATTGAAAAAAAAAAAAAAAAATGAAGTTCTAAGACGTAAGACTTTAAACTTGCCATCCAAATAGGGCTAAAGCGTTTAACAGAACGTACTGTAGCTACACATTGTACAACATCAATTTGAGATTGTAATGCCCCCAAAGCTGCCTTTCACTGCTGTTCCAATCCCACAGATTGGAGGCCTTTGGCCCTTTAGCATTCTGGCCTGATTACAATCACTCTGATTAAGAACTTGGTGATTCAGACTGGGTTGCAGAGCTGAAAATGAGTTAAGGACGCCACTGTGCTGTGTGTGGACTGGGATGAGGAAATGTAAGGGCTGGCCCCATTTATTGATGATCACTGCATTGGGCTCCCTGGAGAACAGCTAGCATCACGAGCTACCACCCACAGATGTTGCATACTGTAACCTCCTGCAGAGCCTGCTGCCTCCAAGTTCCTGAGTTTCATTTGTTTATTCTGTAAATTAAAGAAAGACTGGATAATGAAGCTGTATTAAGAGATCAAGAGATTGTCCAAGACTCATGAAGCCTCTCCCAAATGACTTTACAGATTTTAGAAACAACTTGAAATGTTTGGCACTTCTGCACTAAATTATGCAGTTTGTGTAATAACAATAACAAAACACAAATAATAATAATAATAATAATAATAATAATAATAATAATAATAATAATAATAATAATGTGTAGTTTCCCTCTGTAATAAGTTGGAATCACTCCGTATGAATTTTGAGATATTTTGTACTGGTAATAATTAATTATTGATTAAAAACATTCACAAGCTGTTGGCTGGCACACTATACCTGAGTGAGAATATTATCCCCATCTTGAACAGTTATGCAATATATCAAAATCATCCAATTGAAGAGGAAAACAAAGTAAATGATTTATAGGTTCATATCAAATGCTAAATTTCAAGTTCTGTCTTTTGTTCTAGGCAATGACCTATATGTGTAATGTCCATGATCACAATGAATAAAATAAACAATGAGATAAAAAAAAAAAAATCTAAATTACCACAACCAAACTGCTTCACACACTTGAATAAACACTTAAGACCAAATAGCTTTTGATTCTGATGAAGCCACATCTGCATGCTGGCTACCAAATAATAATTTTTTTTATTTTATTTTTATTTTTTTTTTAAACATTTTTTTAACCTTTGTGGTGTAGTTTTGTTTTCTTTTGCTCTTTCGCTCCCTCAGATCATACCAGCCCTCTGGGCATCCTCCTGTATGAGTGTTGTGTCTCCATTGGCCTCTTCCATTAAAGAGGTCTCAGTTGGCGCTGACTGGCTCTTGTGTGTCATTTTCACTACTATAGTCTGATTTGGGCTCGTCCTCAAAATCCTCGTACATGTCCATCTCATCCTCGCCATTGACCGGCACACTGTTGTTTGCCATGGTGTTGGGCTCTAGCTTCATGTTGTAGGTGCTCTGAATGACAGGAATGGATGGCTCAGGGCTTGCTGAGGCACTCGAGCACTCTGATGTCATCTGAGGTGAGGGTGTGGTGGTCGCCATGGTGATGGCCCCAGGATAGACCATACTGGCGCTGGTGGTGATGGGAATCTGTGGTGGCTGTCTGGATGTAGGAGAAAGAGAACAAATTAAGTCATGACACTTTTCTATTATGACTTACTGTTAATACATTTTTGGTCTTCAAAAATGATAAAAGAACAGATGGAAAGAATGCCCAAAGTGTTGCTGAAAGAGTGAGTTCTGCTTAGGATTGTCTCAGAAACTATATATTCATTTTTTTTGCAGCAGCAGCAGCAATTAAACTGAGATGGTTGGATTAGGGGTTTCCCACAGCAGTCCGCTTAAAGCCAGCAGCTCTGTGAAAATGATTTGGGAAAAGAGAGGTTCTCCTGACAGCTCCCGTCTTGAGCTGTTCAGAAACACTACCCGGTTTAATGGTGACATAAAACCAATACGTGGTTAGCGCTGCTCTTGTCTGCTGTTACGCTGGATGATTGATACTCCAGCCGCTGAAGCTTATGACTGACATGGGAACACCTGGAGAAGGGTTCTCCTGCTAACCACACACAGTAAATTAAAGTGTTAAGCTTCAGACTGCTGCCCTCCAGGCTTCTGTAAGTCTATACTTAAAGCGTATATCCTGTAATAATGTCTGCACTTCATGGTCCATTGGCAGACTGCTATTGTCTAAAATTATTAAATCACAGCTATTGAAACACACACTATTTTAAAGTGCATGTCAGGCCCTTGTCTTAAAAACCAATACAGTAGAGGTTAACTCAATACTCATTTTTGGAAATGGTGCTTACAGTGTATGAGAAGAAGCTCTAAGGAGGCAAAGAGCTACAGTCCAATTGGTATGTTTTCAGATTGTCTGTGTGTTGGTGTGGTTAGTTTGAGGGATTTGTGATTGCGCACCTACCCCACAGTGAAGAACTGCCTCATCTCTTGTCGCCGTGAGCGCATCATCTGCTTGTACTCTCCAATGCGGAGTTTTTTTCCGTCGATAATGCAGGTTCTCTTAGGCCGTGGCTTGTACTTGTAGTTTGGGTACTTCTCTAGGTGTTGCTTACTCAGACGGGCCTGCTCCTCATAGTATGGCTGCTTGTCCTGGTTAGTCATGGACTTCCACCGAGAACCTAGAAAAGGAGATTCAGATTTCAGTATCTAAACACAAGCGGGGGGAAAAAAGCAGTCCTAATAACTGATCAACATTAGTAATCTAATTAAGATGTTAGCTTAAAATGATCAACTATGTTACCATATAGAGTCAGAGACAATTTCACCACATCGTTTCCAAACTTACTTTAACACTGAACTGTACTTATTAAGGGTAGACATTTTTTTTTTTAAGCAAAATCATGATTTATTATTGGTTCCACACCAACCGCTTGATTGCCCTGCACATGAACATTATCTGAGATGAGAGACATGCTTCGATGTCAAACAGTAAGGAACAACGAGCTAGTGTAGTAAATACTGCAGCTCTGTGAAGTGTCCTACTAGGTACTGGATGACAGCACTTTTAACAGCTCTGATGTATGGACTCCAATGCTGAGGGGACAAGACCCATTTAGCCTCTGTCATTTTTCATGACAAACACTTATGGTAGTGATGGGCTATAAATCCATCTGTATGCTCTGGTGACCTGATGCACTATGACACAACACACCCTCCTCCTTTGCTAGCTACTTTGTCAAATCAACTATACTTAGAGCAATACACCCATATCTAAATGTATAAAAGGCTTGGTAAGTCTGGAAGGTGTTTCAAGGAATTCAGATTGATTAACGAAATCACAGAAAGTTAAGTTCTCCACCTCTACAGTGTGTCATTAAAGAACATCTGTTTTTAATTAGCTGTTAACACTGCAATTGTATTACTATTGTCAACAGCCAAAAAGTGCTTCTGTTGAGCCGTAGGGTGAGAGGTACAAAGGCAGGAATGGAAGATGCTAAATGGATAACAAAGAAAGCTGTTGGGTACATGACAACATATTTAATTTGCCAGTGACATAAGTGCAATTACCAGTGATAGTAATTTATTTAACAGGGATATAAAAGCACTGCAGCATATAATGCTGTTCTTACCCAAAATCTTGCTTATGTTAGAGTTGTGCATATCGGGGAAGGCCTGGAGGATCTTGCGCCGCTCATCCTTGGCCCACACCATGAATGCATTCATTGGCCTTTTAATGTGGGGCTCGTTGTTGTTCCTTCCTCGGGCTTCCCTGAAGACTCGCGCCTCAGTAGATCCAGCGCCTCCTGTTGGCCAACAATAATAGGGTTGAGGTTTATCTGCAGAGCCATTTACTTTCCTGGACCCTGGTATAGCCAGAGCAGAGACGAGAAGAGAAAGCGACTCACGACATTGATTAAATGACGATCCACGTTCAAACTCTCCTTCATCTACTGTCATCATCATGAACATTGTTTCAGATGAGTGCTGGGCTACAGACCCTCATAGAGGGGGAAGGCTTTCTATTGAGTGGAATACCTGACTTGACAGGCTTATATTTTATGTGCTATAAAAGCGAATACAATGTCAGTTTAAGGGGGCGCTATGCTCTTTAACTTACACTCAGGTCTATCCAAAACCAAAAGAGGAAGACCTTGGACTTCAATGGCAGTTAAATATTGTGTCTGCAAGTGTTCATACTCAGCCACATACATTTCAATTTGACATTAATAGTGTCCATAAAAAGTGCAAGAACGCCAACATAAATAACAAATATGGGACTTGAGGCAGTCTCTAAAAAAAGTAAATTTTAACGCATATGCACAAATAACTTCAGGCACGCCATTCCTCTGCTTTACTCTTTCTCTCTCTTTTCCTTCCTTCTTGCTCTTTTTCTCTCCCCATTTGCGATGAGAGACGAGTGCCGATTCTGCAAAGTGCTGTTTCTCAATCAGGGCATTCACAATCAGCATAAGAGAGTTTCTCTCAGTATTAAACTGTACATCAGGCTGATAATGATTTCTGTTTGCATGCGCATTTGCTTCCTTTTATATGTAAGATGTGAAAGAATTAAATAAAAGCAGTATGAATATTTAAACAAACAAAAACATGTTGATAAACAAGGCTTGAAAAATAAGACAAAAAAAGCCTTCCATATGCTACGATACATCTTTAATGATCTCAAATCTGGAAAAGAAAGCTTGGGATGACTCATGCATATTTCATCATCCACATGTGAAGCCTTCTCATTAGACCATTCCACTCGCAGCCTTGGCACGCGTTACCTGGGGTTTGATTTCTATTATTATTTCAGTTGATAAACAAAATCAAACTCTTAATGAGTAATGGAAGACTGTGCAGACATTAATTCCAAATCCACAGAAACCTCGCTTTGCTCTAATCACTGAAGATGCTGCGCACCATTTTCAGCCTCAAGAGTCTCTGACTTTGGAAAAGCGTGTCTTCTTTTCAAAAGTATTATAGGATACAAGTAGTCAGAAGGCAATATATTTAGACACACAAACACACACACATATGCTGTACTGAAGGAGCACACAACCATCTCCAGTATAATAGAGATGGAGGTGTGGTGGAAGAAAATGTTCGAGGTCCCGCTGCCCACTAGGAAACTAGGAAACCCCCCAAATCGATTTTCACCAGCTCGTTTAAAAAAAAATTGAATGAAAATTTGGTTTTCATATTGTAACTCTGCACTAGTTGCTGCCCAATGGATTCAGCTCTGGTCATGAAGTTCTGGCCAATAGAAGATAAGAGTCAAAATCATATAATTCATGTTTCCATGATTCTGTCTTCAGCAAATATAAATTACCAAAAATTGGAAAACAAGTATATGTGAAATAAATATATAGATATATTTAAATTGTGGGGGCAAAAAGAAAACCACCTTTTGATTAGATTGTAATATCTCTAAAATAGTGGTCAGAAATCAAAATATTACTTATAACGATTTCAAATATTTATTTTTATTAAATTTTAAACTTGGTTCCTTTTAAAAAAAAATATTAAGTACCACTTTTTTCAACTAATGGTGAATTACGGTATATATTATGACTAGAGACTTTTTTCCTTCTTAGAGAAAGCCTAAATCTGCAAAACCCTTGCCTTTCCTTAGTCTTCTACTTTAATAATACAGAGCCTTCTAATACATTCATCTAAAAATACATATTTACACATATACACAATGCACAAAAATACTATGAACTAAGAATGTTTAAAAGGTGTTTTGTGTCACTCTCATTAACACTTTTTCAAACTCTGCGAGTACCATCTCTGTCTGTGTTTGCCTCCTAGAATGCTATAGGCCTTAAAGCCATCATGAATTCAGAAATAATACACTACCTTTGCTGCCACCGAACCCTACAGTACGTTAATTTCATTTAGCATGCACTCACTGTACAGGATGAATTGATTTCACTTTGTTTGGTTTTGACAACCATGTTTATTGTGCAATGAAATGTGGTGTGGCGGAGGGCTGACAGTATCCATCAACGCGGGGCAATCTGCTGACTGCCGGGGCCAGATGAAGGTATTCATTAGCTCAGGAGCGTAGCGCTCACTCAGACACGACAGCCAGTGTCTGCGCCCCGGGATCGCTTGCTGTAATTTACGATGCCTCCCGTGCCATTACTCTATCACTGACACTGATTCAGCAATTTATATACTGGTGTGCATGCATACAGGCAGAGGTGAGCTTCTTACGGGGAGGGGGACAAAACAACCGCCTGCCATCAGCTAGTGCCACATCCATAGTTAGCCAGGAAACCAACCACGTGACTTGGTTCATTGGAGGGAAACCAGATGAGGCATGGTTTTTTGCTCACATGATGGCACATAGAAAAGTGCCTGTCTGATGCTACAGAAAGCCATTGAAATGAACAACAGCAGTGTTACATCATCTTCACCCGTACTGAGGCAGGTGGTGTGGTCCTGGATTTGTAAAGAACAAGGTGATAAAGGTATCAAGTTGACTTAGACTTAAGGCTGCCAATGTGAAAAACATCCAGTTTGACCTTTGACCTGACATAATATTAAAAGTCGCCACTGTAATCTCTCTCTGATTACAGTATGGACATTAGTGTACAGAGCTGAGATTGGGGCTTTCTATAAAAGACCATGCAAGGCTTCATGGATAGATAGATTTGGCCCCTTATTCAGCCCCCGTAATATATAGATGACTTAATCAGAGGCATCCTGCGCATTAGCAGCCAGTCTCAGCAAATCCCTAGAAGATGCAATTTACTGTAGCATTGTTACTGTCTTTTCATTGAAAATCATGTCACTGCTCAGACATTTTGCAAATGAGCATTAACTATTTTTTTTCCAGGAATCAGTTAGTTAGGTGTGTGATTGTGTAAATAAACACAGATGTTTAGCAGTGACAGGGGCAGGCCCCCTGGGTGGTTGCTGGGGAAGGAGCGAAACAGAGGGAGTGCTGCTTAATAGAATTTATTGTGATTCATGAGGCCCGCAGCTCAAGTGTGACAGAGCGATATGAGAATCCCTTTTTAATTTGTCTCTCCTGGAAACACTGCAGATGAGCAGCATGAATTACAGTGAGAGAGAATTATTGTGTGTGTGTGTGTGTGTGTGGGGGGGGGGGGGGGCAAAAGCCTATCACACCTGTGAGCTGCAGGCTCAGACTCGACCATGTACCAAGCCAGAGGGTAGCACTGCCCCAGCCGTACCCTCTCCTCCGCCTTTTCTCCTCCTTACTGATCTTTGTTCTGCAGGGCAGACACATAATGTCACCCAGGAATCCGCTCAGGAGGATGAGCCTCAGTGAGCAGGCAACAATCACGAAAACCTGCCAAGCCCTCCCTGTTGGGATCAAATCTAACACCTCTGACTGAAGGCATTTACTACTGACAATAGAGCCTCTCCCTCAGAGCAGGATCAGGCGAGATTAATGTGTATGGACAGACAGGAGACAGCGCTCAGTGCCCCTGTTCTAGCCTGAGCCCATAGCATGCTAATTAAACCATTACAAATTACAAGTGATATAAGCCCTATTATAACATGTCAATCCATTTTTTTTCTCTAGTTTGGATGGATTGTGTTTTCTGGAGCACTTGGAGGTGTGTGTGTGTGTGTGTGTGTGTGTGTGTGTGTGTGTGTGTGTGTGTGTGTGTGTGTGTGTGTGTGTGTGTGTATGTGTGTGTGTGTGTGTGTGTGTGTGTGTGTGTGTGTGTGTGTGTGTACACATGGAAACTTGGGAACAAACAGCCAACCTGTTTCAACATGCAGACTATCAGGCTTTTACTTTTGTCTACTCTACCCCCTCTTATATGCATTTAGCCTAAGTGGAGTCTAATCTTTCACAACAGCCCAGCTTTGTACACAGAAGGAGATGCATGCACACACACAGAAACACAGAGAGACCTGTCCTATTGGGGGTAAATTTGAATTTGCCAACTTCAAAACAGAACTTTCTTATTGATTGCTATTCAGCTATTGTTGTTGTCACTTGATAAATCATTATGTCTGAGCCTCTTCATCTAAGCTTTTCTTCGAGGAAAACTCAGCAATAAAAGCCAGAGCTTGATTCCCACGGCCTCACAGTGGAAGAAAAACAACAACAAAAACCTCTTCAAACAATCAACTCATATACAACTTCATAACAGCTTCGAGCTACCGATATAAAGAAACCCATCAATGTAACAACAATGCAACGCTGCTGTTCTTCTTATCGTATTCCATGAGGACATTGTTAGAGACACTTGCTTGGCTAAAGCCCCATCTTTTCTCACTCTACGGTTGATATTATCAGACTGGGCGTTAATTCTGTTTCCTGCCTCCACACATCTCTCAACAACCTCTTTGTTCTCTGCGGACTCTCAGTGATGGGGGCGGTTTAGACAAACACAAAACCTCAGCTACACAGCAACTCCATACTGCCATATGTGAATGAACAAAGGGCCTGGCTGGGCTAAGGCCTTTGTGGTATTTGGTAATGTTTTCTTCAGAGCTTAAAAAGACCTAATGAATTTGCGGTGGGTTCATGCGTGTGGCTCGTGGCTTTGTAAAATGAAGGAAATCCTATCTATTTCCATTTGTTTGCCACTTTTTTCCAAGTCGTTAGGACTTTGGTTGCTGCATGCTTGGCAAATATTAGCTTAAGCAACCTAAAGCTTTCTGTGAACTGCTGTGATGACAGAAGTCCGCTGTACACTGGGTCTACTCAATGTGGCCGCTCTGTTCTGGAGGGAAAGCTGCTACACACCAAGGGGCTTTCACACCCTATGTAAGGGCTGGGAGGTACATCCAGTAATTTTCCTTTTCAGGAAACACCAAAGTGTATGCAGTGTATTCTGGACTACGGAAACTCCAAATTAAATCCCCTCCTTCTGAATGTTCCCAAAAAAATAATTACATTTCTGATTAATGAATTTCAAAAGTATTCAGTAAGCATTGATTTGGCAATTTGCAGATGACATCCAGATGTCTGGGTTAAAGCCGTCCTCAGTTCACATTTTTAGACATATTGGTGTCATAGTAACCATTGTTTCAGAAGAATTCAAATGAATGATTTTTTTTTTTTAATGTAGTATTTTAAAAGCACTTTAAACAACTGTAATATGTAGCTTGACCTAAAAAAAAAAAAATTCAAAGCCAAATTCAGCCCCGGTTTAACCCTGACATCTGCATGACCTTTGACATGTAAATCATCAAATGAGAGCTTTTTAGGTTATTAAATCGAGCACATATAAGCTGCAATTAGATGGATACTGTATGTTTCTATATATTAAGGTATGCCAGGGAGCCAAGCCTCGATTGGTTCAGGGAGCAGAAAATCCTCACAAGGATTTCAAAAGTAAACATGTTCTCAGAAGAGTAAACACTTTGTGGTTCACATCATAAAACCCTGCTTCACATCATTCAACCGTATGTGTTTTCGTGTTGGTGAAGCTGAAAGAGACAGATATTTTGTGGTGAAAGAGAAGAAATGCTAACTGTGTGTTTTGAGTTATGTGTGCTGCCCTGGCTCCCAGCCATTTCCCCCTGGGAAGAGGACCTCTCCTCTCCTCTAACCTCTGCCTGCTCCTAATCCATAGCCCGATGGGAACACTGATGTGAGGAGACTGGCGCGAGCATTTTCCTCGGCCCTGTGCAGGACTTAAAAAGACACAACTGCCCTGGTGTACGCTCTGTTTCAGTCCCGCGTCCACAGTAGCCACAGAGAGAAGGTTCCCACTGGGAGAATTAGCACTGGAAGCACGTCTGTCTGAGGAGTCAGACGGGTGGGATGGGATCTGCTGCTGTGGCTCACATGGGAAACATGTCAATGAATCCACTAAATGCACCTCTTTCTCATCGTCACAATTGGGTGTGATGTGAAACTAGACATAATTTGCTTTGGAGTTGTTAAACATTTTTCTGGGGAGTAATTTGTTTTTTTTAATATATAGTCTACATTATGTGAACCAACTATTTTTTCTAAAACTGATGGGAATGTGTCTAAGATGCTATTTAAAGATGTAGGACAGGTTACATTGTCCTGAGAAATATCTATCCTTCTGCCTTGAGACTCTTTGAGGCATCAAAGATGAGTCAGAACCATTTTCCTCTTTGCTCTGGCTCTGAAGTGCCATGGAAACTGCCACAAATATTTATGCCGGACAAACATTGGTGCACTGAGGTACTCGGTTGCTCCTGTGTAGGAGCCAGCGCCACAAAAGGAGATGACGCTTTATCACACTGGTGCAACCCAAATTTACACCCCTGTGCCCAGGACCTCAAACAAGCACAACAGCAACAGGAGCCGAGCTTGGAAAAAAGCCAGCTTTGTCCTTAGGCACCCTTGTCCTCCGCTCACCTACCTGTGAAAACCTCGGTGCCACGACTCATTTCAAACGGCATTCTCCCCAACCCCCACATCTCCCTCACACATACGCACGTTTCTGCACACACCCATACGCTCTACCATCTAAAACTGAGACATGTTGAGTAGCAGGCTTTTATCAGACATCAAAATTCCTTTTTAGCATAGGTCTATAGAGAGTCCACTCAACATTTTTAAGTCTTTAGCACAGAATTCACAGGAACTTTAAGTGAATTTGTGTGGATTATGAGGAAACATAAAATGTACAAGCCGTCAATTACAATTATGTGCGATAAAAAAAATACACAAATATGGCCTTACCATCAAGATCCTCTGGCCTGGTAAGGTCAATAACTCTGTGGCCGATCTTTCCTTCCTCACCCAGCTTGCCGAGGTGGTGCCCGATGCTCTCAAAATGCGCCCTCTCCTACAGGGAAGCACAAACAGTCAGGTACACGAACAAGCACATATACACATTTGTACAGTGATGAATTGTAAAGGGAAAAAAAAAATAAAAAATCAGGAATCTGAAAATTTGAAAAGAAGGAAAAGTGTCTTTGGTAAATGGAGGTTCTTTTGAAGAGCTGCTCTTTTGACATGAGCTTGATGTAGCTTTTTCCTCTCTCATCTCTCTATTCAGCAGCTGCTATAATGGATGACAGGAGGCAGAGAGACAGTGAGGGCCAGGGGTGCTGTAAATAGATTTACAGAAGGATACTTTGTGATCCGAAGCACACAATGGGGCCGTGGCCCTCTTTGCAGTGTTCAGATTTTCCTCTGTAATCTTCTCCTTACATCCTCCCTTCCAGTCTACAGTGCCCAGAGCTCAGCGCCCATCATTTATTCAGAGTTCATGCTTTAGAGAACACACCGTGTTTTCCCGTTTGTCATGTCGCTTTGTGTTCAGATTAAACTTGGCATCATGTTGTACTTGACGCACAATGAAACCCTGTCATTCAGCGCTCCGTGACAATATTAAATGTCATGTCCGTGTGCATTTACAGAATAAAATAACAGCTTTCGGGGGGCCTCTGAATAGTTGCTGCACATTACACTTAATGTATTATGCAAGGGGAGAGTGCCGACTGCTGCTGGCTCCATTGTTGGATGACCTACTTCCTCAGTGAATACACAGGGCATTAGCAAAGGGCTGTCTTCCTCTCTAAAGACTCAACTAGGAGATGGACACTTTGACTCTGCATGATACAAATAATCTCTCCCCCCCTAGGTTTCGCCTGGACGACACTAAAAGCAGGCATGTTGCCACCATTCAGGAAAAAAAGCATTTGTTTTACTCCCAGGGTAAGCGTTAAATCTCTGCCAGAGATGTACTGTCTGCACTGACCTCTGCCTCCTTCTTTTCTAAACATGCCTATCACATGCAGTCTGAACAGATACTCAGGTAGAGTCCCCACACAATACTAACAGCTCCCCTGCCACACACAACGACACCAACACACACATTAATCTTTTAGCCACTTTGTAATGCATTGCACCATTTTGTTGTTTATTTTCACTTTTCGCCTATTGGGACATTTTTTCCCTCCACATTAGTGCTAAAAAAAATAAGCAGATCTACCTATTGAATGTGAAATATATTTTTTTCTGGCTGCATTAGTCTTTTCCTGACAAATGAAAATTGTGTGGGCAACAACAGCAATCAGTAATTACTACACATCTTTTTTTAAAGAATATTAAGAAATCTGTCAATTTTCTTCTCTTGTATAAACCTTTTTTTCTTGATGGTTAAAGATGACAAGATGAAGGATGAAGATAGTTCAAGTCCATTTAAGGCCTTTCAGAGTATTTTGATTTTTCCTCATGCTTTTATTTATTTAAGAACTATTCCTCAAAAGAAAGGACTGCGAGAGAGACAGAAAGAGCACTGCAATTTACCATTATACTTCAAGAAGCTGTCATTATTTATGGCCAGCTGAGTGATTCTGATACACAATTAACCACTACCTGCTTATGGCCTGTGATTAGAGCCTGTCTATCTGACGGCCCTTTGCTTACTTAAGTGTTTTCTAATTATGACATATATGGTGGTCCCTGCTGGGCAAGAGGATGCTTTGTAAAGAAAAGATGAAGTTTGGTGCCTCGCTGGGTGTCACAATCTGCTTAAAGCAACACATGCACGCGGAGCTGTATTCATCACCCAGCTGCATTATTGCTCTTAATGAAAGAAGCTAGGAGCCCGATGACAAAGTGACTGATGTGCGATTAGCTGGATGGGCATGGTGCTGCTTCAGATGCTACTTGGACAGTCCGCTAGGAAGACATAGCGTTCATGGGTACTGTATGCCTGTAATAAAGTAGTCATCTCGTCCCTCTTCTGCGCTTCGTTGGTCCCTCCTGATCAATCAAGTCCTTTTATAAACTCATGATCATTAAGCATCATGTTGGGCTGAGAAGGAGAGAGAACAGGGCCCATCCATCAATGAATTTCATTAATAACTAGCTCAGTGTTGAACTTCCTCTCCACCGCACAAAGTCATATGATTAGTGAACATCAGCACATTAGACAGCTGGGAATGAGACTCAATGAGGCTCTCGTTGGAGGTTTCTATGAGGTAGATTTAACATGAAAAGAATCGTGTTTTTTTTGTTATATAGAAAACATGTACATTTACTCACAAGCCAGCATTTTACATACTTGATATAAAGGGGTAGTTACAGTAAGTATTCCTCCCTTCCTTGTGTTAGATATGCCAATTAATATCAGAATATCTGTGGAATATGGTACCACAAATTTTCATAAAATTTTATATACTCAGCTGAAGATACTTATTGGTTATAAGTTTGTTAATTTATATCTGCAAATTAGTATTATAGTTGAAATAAGGGCCATAAATTCTGCATGGCATAAGGGGTTTTGTTTTAAGGCTTGGAAATATTCAGTGAACTAATGCTTCTTTACTGCCCACGCATCAAGTACTGTGATAAATTAATGGCACTTTTATTATTTTATAGTGTCATTAAATTTTTACTGATCACTCTGACACAGAGAAGTAGCTAAGGACATGCAGTATCTAGGGAAGCTGGTCATCCTGCCAGTGAAAGGGAGAGAGTATGTGACTGATATAAAAAGGTGTTCAGTACAAGGGAACGATAAAAGACTTTGAACACAAAAAATACAGGAAAGTCATGCTGCTGTGAAGAGGTAAAGATACAGAGACCGGAAACAAAAGATGTAACAGTACGCATTATTCCCCTCCCATTCTGACCAAGACCGCTGGCAAGCAAGCGGCCCCTCCCTCAAATGACTTCAGCATGCAGCTCTCCACCCCACAACTAAAATTATAGCAATGCACTGTGAGCTGTAGTGGAAAACTGCCACCCACAATAATCTCATCTGCCCTGCCTGTTTTGTCTTTAAAGTTTGGCAACAGATGCATTTTGTTCAGTTGTATATGGCTGCCCAGTGAAGTCATGGCCCAGTCCAGTGAAGTCATGAGTCACTGAGGAAGAGAGAGAGAGAAGTAGAAAGAGGATAGATAGCAGAGTCTTCGTAACTTTTTGGGCGAGGGAACCCAAAAGAGCCCTTGTCAATTCTGTAAAGAGAGCTTTAATCTGGCCGGCCGCAGAACATGTGCCGGAGGCCTGCTGCTCTGCCCACAGGGTGTATTCTGGGCAGAGGCGGGTGGCGGACGGCCCTGTGCATTGTGCCTACTCCTGCCCTATATTTAGGCAACACATTGCCAATCCTGACACTCCTTCACTCTCTCCTTTGTAAATAGCTCCAGGCTATAGGCAAAGCCATATGGCCTGGGATTGTTCAAATAGAGATGAAAGAAAAAAAGAGTAAGGTAGACTGTGGTGCAGATCAGCAGGGTTGTTTTTTTGCTCAGTTTGTTGGGTTGGCTTTAGTAACAAAACTACGTCTTAATCTGGGTGTTTTTGAAGTTTTCATTTAACATAAATATTTTTTTTTCTTAGTCCCATATGTTGTTAATATCTTGATGAATATAGACAAACCAGGCCTTGTTATATGACTAGGGGGCTAAATTCATCATTAAATACTTAATTATTTGTTATCATTTGAAGTAATTATCCAATTGTGTTTTTATTTTTTTTATTTGTGTGATTTTGAAAACAGTGATCCGAATCCATGTTGAAAAAAGGAATAAGGTAAGACGATACAAGCACAAGTTGCCATGTTGGCTCACCAAAACATTTTGACATCAGAACGATCATTTAAATAGAACACTTTAACTTCTTTCAGGCGGCTTGCAGGCATGACACATTTTAAGCATTGCCAACTTAAAGTCATATAATAGTCTGGTTATTTTGTGGCTGTGTATATATGTACTGTATGTACAGTAAATGACATGTTTAGCCCTTTCTGTGACATCTGACAGCAGTAACTCCTTTACTCCAAGATCTCTAAACTATTGGTAAAAATCTCATCCACGTTTCCTTCATGGTGGAAAGTATGTAATTGCATATGTTTAAAATTTTCATCATTGGAACCTTTAACAGCTGCAGGACCCCTTAACAGCCACTTATGTGTGATAATGTTCTGAACTGGCTCTGGTTATATCACACACCTGGTATGTGGCAAGTTGAAGGCAGTGGCTTTCTGACCACAATACAGGGCTTTGTGTATCAAGTGTCAGTCATCACTGTGGTCTGTGGCCCTCTGAGTCTTCTCTCTGAGGGTCTCAGACTAAACCCCTCAACAATCTGTCCCAGCCCTGATGGAGACAAAGACTGCACTTTAACATGGCTACAGCTCCTCACAGCTCAGCGCCTCATCTGTTTTGTATTTTTATTGTAACCAGTTGCAATGTTATTTATAAGTCTGCAGCTTTCCAGTAGTTTTTGCTAGTTTTGAACCATTTAAATGTTAAGTACATCCAGCCATGCGGTAAACCCACAGTTCCTTTCATGCAGGCTGTTGCTCTCTTTTTACCCTGAGCTCTCCCTTTGCTAAGGCTAATGCAGGCAGCAGCAGAATCAACAGTAGCAGCCACAAAAGGCTGGCATCTGTACCATAGTAGCCGTCCTCAAAATCACACAGAGCAGAGATGGCCGGGCTATTCCAGTCCCATTTGTACTGCCAGGGCATCACCTCATTTGTTTGAAACAGAGGGAGGAAAGGCCTTTAATTAAATTAAGGAGCTTAAACAAAAAAAAAAGAAAAAGAAAAAAAGCGAAGTAACCTTACTCTGGGCTTTGTGCCAATTTAATTTTTATTGTTTGTTTCTAATAAAAATATATGCTATCATTCAAGGAGTTATTTTTTGCTGGAGGGAAAACAAGTCAAACTCACAAAATATGACCTTTCAGTACCAATTTGAAATGTGCATTTAGTCTTGAAACAATTGGATTTCTTTTACATGTTGGTCTGTCTACTTTGGGACATTTTGTAATAATCTTTACCACATTTTACATATTTTGTTGAATGCAAAACCACAATTTTGTGTCATCTTCAATTAGAATCAGATGTGCTGAAAAGGTAATTTTCCTAGTGTGTAATATATAACCATCTCAGCATTGTGATACTTTTCTGACACAGTGTTCAGTTCTTATGTTTTTCTCCACACTACTGAGATCATTTGTGTTGACATCATGTACTTTTACGGGTTTCCAATCCTCAATGACCCAGAACTGTTCACTGGGTCCCTCCAGGGAATGTTAAGTTGGGCGGAAATCTCCTGCCTTATCAAACCCTCCAGGTTGCAAACAGCAGGACATTAGAAACTGCAGCATTACCAAAACCCCTTTCACATATGGATAAAACCTCAAGACTTGTTGGACACTGGAGCCATTATGTTCCTACTGCAACAAAACCATTGACTATAAATGGTCCTTTCTGGCCTATTCTTTTCCCTGTCCTTTGTTGTATGTGCCTTGTGGTGAGTGTGGTATCACAGGTCTTAGCACTGGGGCCAGCAGCATTTCTGTGCAACTGTGCAGGCCAGACATTCGCCATGTAAAATGACAACTGTAGAAAATAATGGAGCCACCACTGCCAAATGACCCTACCAAGATGCAGTCTTGATGTCTTTCTGGGGAAGAGATGAGACAGAGCTAAAGACCTGACCTGGGATAGGAGTGTGCAGGCACACACACACACACACACACACACACACACACACACACACACACACACACACACACACACACACACACACACACACACACATATTATCCAGAGTCATACATTATTTTTATTCTTTTGGCACACATGAACAACTGGACAAAGCATTAATGTAAGCAATCTTCACAATAGCACTTGCTGGCTACAGCCAGTGTCTGGGAGCTGAGCATAATCTAATTTGGATGGGCAAACCCTTGTATGCCAAGGATTTACATTGCAGCCAAAATGCCTTGGTTTGCAATTTCCAAGACAGCAGTCGAAAAGGAGCAGAAAATTGCTTCCAGGGCTGCAGACCAGACAAGATTATATTCAAAGTCTTTGTGAGAGCTTTGCCTGAATAGAGCCCTAGCAACACACACACACACACACACACACACACACACACGACACACACACACACACGACACATACAGAGGAGGGACCAGTATAACCACTATAACCAATAGGTTAGGAGTCTGGATTTTGTGGAGCACCAGTGTAAGCTCCGTTTGAATATTTACGGGCTGAGCTTTGGGACATGGGAAATAGACAATTGTAGTCATCAATACTGAGGAGAGGAGGTGTTGAGGGGCATAAAAGGGCAATTCAATAGGTTAATACACTGGCCTTTCACCTTTTGATTCCAGTTAGGGACATGTCAGCAGAGGAATATATTTTATCTCACACAACCTCCAGGGCATCAAATATGCAACGTCTATCAGAATTAAAGTAGGAGAAACTGATGCATCAGTAGGAATCTGTCATACCTGAATATACAGAAATCAACGAGAGGGTTTGCACAATGGCTTAGGGCCAATAAACTGCAGATTTGGGCTGGATGACTTGTCCGTCAGTGGCCGAAAAATGTGATTAGACTTATCTCTTCTTCTCTGCTTGGTCTATGGTGTCCTTTTTTCTACTTCTTTTTCTTTAAGTAGAAATACAGTTTTGTCTTTTGTCACAGATGCAACAGCTTGCTGAGTTGACAATGTAATTAGCACTCTACTGTTTCACTGCGATTACTGAAAATGAGCAATTAAGGTGCTCGTTTACAAGGCAATTTACAGTTTACAGACAAGTATACTATTCATGTCTGCAACAAGGTCTAGCAGCACCTATTATGCGTTCTGGCAAAGATGCTAATTGGCTACACCTGACCAGTTCTGTATTGACAAGATAGATGAAGCAATAGATGTGTGAGTTATTTGAATGTATGACTGGTTACAGTTAAACTTGTATTACATATAAGAGATGATATGCTGTTTTAACACATCGAGGATAACAAGGTAGGCCTACATTTCAAAATTTGTTTTGTTAACTTTCAAAACTATGCTTTTAGATTCAGAACAATTCATTTGAATACATTCTTCAAAATTATTTTTTTTTTACGTCTGAGCCAATAAATATTTATCAGCAGAAAGTACTACGCCCTGATCTACTAGCCATATATTCCAGTAGGCCATAAATGTTGATGACACTACGGTAACATGGTTGAATCTCAGCATTCACCATCTGGGTGAAAACATACAGAGATAGAGATGCTTGATATTTATTCACCCGTGACCCTGAAAAACAGCATGTCCAGTTATAGCTCCAGTGCATAATAGAGGGAAACAATTCAAATGGTTACAAATGGATTCAGATGTACTGTATTTGACCTGTAGGAATACTGGCACATTCTTAGTAAAAGCTTCTACTGGGTGAGGAGGAGATGGTAAATAATGGAACAAAGTAATTGCCCTCTGCAGACAATAATACCTTTAGATAAATATTTCAAAAAGGTAAATTGCAGAAGGGTTGTAAAAGGTTTTATTGCACTGATGGGATATAGTTTAAACAGACAAATGAAAAGACTAGAAAACAATCCGCTCCTATAAAGCATGAATATTTTACATGTCCTCAGGTTAAAGGCTTGTATACTGGAGAACAGAGAGTGTGATCTACACCATGTTCTCCTAGGTCAATGGCCAGGGAGGGAGAGAGAGAGAGAGCGAGAGAGAGGTAGAGGCATAGTGATAAAGGCTAGGGAGGAATGCATTGTACTGTTCAGACACACTTTTTATGAAAAGATGAATTGATCCATCTGTAAGCAGCACTTAGACCCACTCCTCTGCCCGGTCATTACAGTGGGATAAATCAATATTTAATATCCCCCTCTAACAGCCACGCTGGATGATCTTAACCTCTCCTTAATCCCATTTATGTTACCTTTCCAGATTCTTCTTCATGTAAGCTCTCTCTATGATAAACTTCCAAACAAGACACTGGGAGATGGGAGGGGGGGCTGCTATTAAAGACCGCACCATATTTATGTCAGGTGAGGCGCTTTCTTGAAATATTAATATTCTGAAACTGACCAAAGTGAAAGCTTTTATCAGGGGCATTCAAACCTTTCGAGTTGGTAGG
>NC_050175.1:22476679-22489179 GCF_008315115.2 Sander lucioperca | reverse complement strand
CACAGGCCTTTTCAGACTGGCCAGTCGAGTCAGCGACCTACCCTGACTCTAACACTGTGTGGCAGGGGGACCTAGAGACAGATGTTCCGTGCCACTGGCATGGTGCAGAAGAGAAGATGGTGCCCCATGTGCAGTATATGTGTGCACAAAGACAGAGGGAGAGAGAGAGAGAGAGAGAGAAACTGAATGGTTGAATGGTGATGTTGGGAGGAAAAGGAGGAACAGCAGTGGGTGGCTGGGTGGTAGAGGAGGTGAGTGGGGGTTGTAAAAGGAGAAATAAATCAAGTCAAAGCAATTTGTGGCAATGGCTGCTGCAGTGTCATTAGGAATCCCGTCACGCAGCAGCTCCTCTGAGCAGTCGGCAGACGCAGGTTGACAGCAGGCCAAAGAGGAATTTTAATTTTTTCCCCTGTCTCATAGCTCCCACCTCACATACACATCTCCTAACTACTGGCCCACCCTGCCAATATTAGCCTTCAAACTCATCCTCAACTCTGCCGGCCCCTCCTGGATTAAAGCCTTTTTCAATACCATAATAATACATGATTGCTACAAAAATATGGTTACATCATTTTAAAAGTAGGGCTGTCAGCATTAACGCGTTAATCGCGATGCAATTAAGGGTCGAGCATAATGCGTTAATTTTTTTTAATCGTATTAATCGCATGCCGCATGCATTTATTTTCACTTCACTCGGCTTTGCGTCGTGCCTAACAGGCTGCTATTTTGCCATACTTCCTCGTAACACATCCTGCTGCTGCAGGAATAGCAACGCAGATTTCGGTGCCTCATTCTGGTGCCACTGATATGCCTGCACTTCTCTCTGATGCTCTGAAACAGACGTTACAGGCAACACAAACACCGCTGCACATGACGCTAGTTAACACTACACTCGACAGCAGCTAACGTTAGCCTACTGCTAGCTAGTAGCTGGATTAAACACGGTTACAATGCTGACAGCTAACGCTAAACGGTGTAAAGTTTGTCTGTATTTCACTGTAGAGGATTCCGACACCGGGATGTAACAATCTGCAGCTGCTGTTGTCGGAAAAACACAGACGGTGCGATAATTTACAGCCTCATGGTGCATTCAAAGTTGTTGTTAAATTCAAATGTGTGACTAGATTAAATATATAATAAACAAATACAAATCTTAAAATCAAGTTCATAAAGTCACTTTCTTTGCATTCATTTGATTCCCAATCAAGATTCACTGGTAAGAATGGCTTTCCATTGTTAATATGAACTTAAAAACAGTTCTGAAATGCAAAATAATAGAATTTTAATCATGTGATAAAACATGTGATTAATCGCGATTAACTATAGAAATTCAACGATTAATCGCGAAAATTTAATAGTTTGACAGCCCTATTTAAAAGCATTACATTTCCCTGTAAAATTGCACTCAATACTGTCAAGACGAGCCAGAGATAATTCATCTTGTTTGCAGTACAGCTTCTGAATCTGTAATTGTCAATATATTGAAAACCACAGATCATGTCATTCAATATAATGATAAGTAAAGAAGATTTTTCTTGAAAAACATATTATTTGGAATAACAAATCTTTCATCACTTGTTGTTGTTTTAAGGTCTAGGTCCAGATTGATTACCTGCTATATTAACTAGTTATTAACATCAACATGTTTGCAGTATGTTCAGATCAACTTGCCTGTATACAAACATGAAACCCTGTTAGAATAGAATAGAAATAAAATAGAATAGAACAATTTGTATATAAAAGTAACGTGTTTGAGACATGGCACAGAGCTGGTTTTATCTGGTGATGTACAGTAATTGGCGTTTTTTATGTTTGCCTCAGTCTGCCTCATCTACCTCTACTTCAGTGCACAAAATGATTTCCAACATTTCCCAAAATGGTTTATGGACATGGTAAACATGTGTGAAGTTGCACTTTTCAGATGTGAAATGTAAAAGATTACGTGACAATATAATACATCAATGTCACAGAGATGTGAAGAAAACTTAAGACGGCAGGTTTTTTTCCACTTAAGAAAAAGTCAAAGCTGCAATGATTGCGGGTGACAGCAGTGTTGTTACAACCACAATGAGTAGAATGTAATAAACTGTCCTTAACTAAAAATGAATGACATGACTGAGGTGTAATAATACAATTCAATTACAGAAGACATTACATTGCATTTTATCTTTTAAAAAAATCACTTATATGTGATAGAGATAACATCTCTTATAGAAGCAGCGTAACAGGCAGAGAGATACAGATACAGTATGGGTGTGCATCAAAAACAGAACCAACAGATCCAAATCAGTGTTATGAGAGTATAAGCAGCACAATCGGAGAATGTGGTAATAACGCTGCCCGAGCAGAGCAGGGCAGAGTAATGTTGAACATTTCTCCTCTCAGCTGCCACTTTAATGAGCAGACAAAATGGCCACCGTTGAATAATTAATATGTGGGTCCATTAACAAGGCATTAGAATGCATTCTATCTCTTATTGATTTTTTCCTGTCTTTTTTTTTTTTTTTTTTTTTTTTTTTGAAAACTTTTACTCCATCTATAGACCACTCTGCGTCCAGCGCTGGCGAGAATGAAATATGGCTGCTGCTGTTTAAATGTCAGCTTTGTAATTACACATGGAGCCACAAGCTGGGCAATCCCACGGCCTGAGGGCCTCTGATTTATGGTCAGGCACTGATGGCAACAGCACAGACACATACAGACAAAATGCATTCACACATAAAACATCTCCTTTCCCCTTACACATGCACACAAGCAACCTTAACTCAAATCACGCCCCTTTTATTTACTGTATAGAGTTCATCCATTAAGTTAATGTTTTCATGTATTAACAGTAGACACAAGTACAGCGATCCAATACTTATTATAAATTCATTTGTTTGTTCCTTACCCTTTAATGTATACCTGGAGTCTCGAGAGACCCTCAAATACAAGAATTATGCTTATATATATATATATATTGTTTTTCTCAAAACAATTATGTAAGAATATCTTTTTTTGTGACTGTGATTTGTGACCAATTTGTGTTTGGTACGTCACTAACACAATGAATACAGAAGCTTATCTGTAATACAATGCAAAATGTATATAAACAAAACACACTGAAGGTTATGTTGAAAGATATCAATACATTTTGAAAATGACATTTGTTGGCATCTATTATTATATATATTGGCAAAAACTTGTGGGTTCGTTAGTACTGTCTTCTGAAATTTTTAAAGCAATGCTTATTTCATTTGTAGCTTGATTTGTGTTACTTAGGTTTCGGGACTCTTAAGACCTGAGGTATGTACTATAGCAATGTTTGGCAGAAGGGTTTAAAAACCCCAACCCACATCCTGTTTTACACACATTTAGTGCAAAAACAATTAGTCAATTAATTGATCAAAAGAAAATAATTTTGATAAACCATTAATTGTTAAAATCATATATCAAGCAAAACTGTCCAACCTTATCTGGTTCTAGCTTCTCAAAAGTGAGGATGTGCTACTTTCCTGTGTTATAACATTGTAGATTAAACATATTTGGAAAAACAAAACAAGCAACATGAAGAAGTCAGCTTTGACTTTGGTAAATTGTGATGCATGCATTTTTCACTATTTTCTGACATTTTATAGAATAAATGATTAATCGATGAATCTAAAAGTGATAATGAAAATGAGAGTTGCAGCCCTACACACCTTAATCTTTGCGACTGCATCGATTCAGAAACTGATAAGTGTCACTCCTCTTGCCAGTGTCTGTTAGACTTGTATAAAGTGTAACCTCGCTCCCCCCTTTCCTACTGCCAGTGCTTTTTGCTTAGTGGTCTAACACACTCTCGTGGCATGTGGGACACCCTGGTTCAATACACCCTCCCTTACGCTCTCTGCCCATCAGTCAGATTCTAGGCACAGATACCTGCTGGGAAAAACAATCTATATCTGAACGAATAGAGGAGGAGAGGCGAGGCCAGATCAATGTACAGATATTGATACACGCAGCCATGCGAGGAGACTACACTCCTTCTGAACTCATTCTCTCTCTCACTGAAAAGATTAGGAATCGAGATGAACTGCTGAGTAAGGTGTGTGTGTGTGTGTAGATGACAAAAGAGACACTGTAACACACTGGCAGATAGAGCAGGGAGAAAGAGCAGAGATGAAGGAGGGAGTGGAGATGCATAGTAGAGACACAGATTACCACCACAGAGCTCAGTAATGGTGTGAGGGGAGCACGTCAATAATAAATACCTCCCATTACACCACGGTGGACTGCTGCAGAAGGCTGTACAGCCCGACACCTGCTGACTCCCTGATCTAGCTCAAATTACACTGATGCTCTCACACTGAGCCTTTGTGGACTACAACACACATTTACTGCGTCAAATACAGAGATATACGGCACAGCTACGCACAAAATCATACACACAGCTGTAGCGCTGGATTCATTTTCCAGCACAGTACAGAGGTTGAGCGTCAGGGTTTGATCCCCTCTGACGACTCCCTGTTGGGCTCTGGGGTTTTTTAGGGCTCCCCCCCCCGCCTCTCTTCAAAGAGACAAGGCTTGACATCCAGGTGTTTTATAGTATTTGTAGCTCTGATCATCCATCAAGCCGATCGATCACTCTCCGAGCAGCTTTTATTAATGATCTTGTCAGCCAGCCCGCTCTTGGGTGCAGCCGCTTGTCCAGGATGATAGATCATTAGCTAGTCTGCCTGCTATTTATTCTCTCATGACCTTGTCTCTCTC
This sequence comes from Sander lucioperca, assembly GCF_008315115.2. NCBI lineage: Eukaryota > Metazoa > Chordata > Actinopteri > Perciformes > Percidae > Sander > Sander lucioperca. The sequence continues at coordinate 22,484,448 of NC_050175.1, read as the reverse complement.
CATTGTTGAGTGGGCCGAGTTATGAGAGCTAGAACATGATAATGCACTATTGATTGCGCATTCTTTTCCCCCAAAAGTTTTTTTTAGCTGTGTTCAAGTGCAAAGACACAGACAGTGGTGGAAAAAGTTATACTTTTAGTGTTATATTAACATACCTTTGGATCATTATTACTGTAGTCTGGCTCAACTGATGTACATTGCTGGGATAAAGCCGTGAGAAACACGCCGGATGTTCCTCCCCTCTCGCTATCTCTGCTATCGGTAGATAGGCGGTGTGGCTAGACCATACTGCAGAGCTGACACAGCGATGTGGAGATAGGTCTGGCAATGCAAGACTATTACTGTTGTATTAACATTTATGCTGTATTTTGTGAGCTGATTACCACTACATATACTGTCGGGTAGGTTAATTTATCACAGTGCATCATATGTACTAAGGAGAACATATGTTTTCTATGTAAAATGTTCATCTGAAAATTAACATGTAACTGCCAGATTAATGTAGTGGAGTAAAAAGTACAATATTTCCCTCTGAAATGTAGACAAATAATGTTACATAAAAGGGAAATACTTAAGTTAAGTACAATACAGTTGTACTTAAGTACAGTAATTTAGTAAATTGAGTAAAACTGTACTTAGTTACTTTCCACCACTGGACACCAAAGTGGTGCAGCGGAGTAAATGTGGAGGCTAGCTCAATCCGTCATCACTTTCATTTAAAAATCATGTTGTGGAACATCACAGAAAGTGAGACGAATATAATTAACTGAGTGTAGTAAGGGACGGACAGGAAAAGAAAGGGGAAAAAAAGAGCGATAGGGACAGAAAGAGGTCAACAGAGAAAAAGGCAAAGAGAAAACAGAGAGCGAGTCAGCGGGTGTTTCACAGGAACGAAGCCTGAGGCTGAGCCAGTGAGGTGTAAGTAGCTTTAGAATAAACATGAGCTCCATGTAAACAACAACCTGCCACTACAAGCATCGGTTATGCACCCACACAGACCTGGTGGGGTTCCGAATTCACTGATGTGTGTTTGTATGCTTGTGTACTGTATACTCAGGGTGTCCCTGGGGCTGAAGAGCCTTGCCTGTCATCCTCCCATCACTCCTCCCTCTACCCATTTACATCCACAAAGCCTGTCATGTTGATCAAGTAGCTACAGGCCCGAAAGCCTTTTGTGATTGTCAAAAGTGTACACATGCGAATGTTTGACTGTATAATTGTAGCCTGATTTTCGGTTTGTGACTGCAATGTACAACAGAGCAGCATTGTCTAAGTTCTCTGCCACGAATTCAGAGGCTACTGTGTTTCTGTGGCTCATTACTTCAGTTTGACCTGTTTATTATGCAGTCAGTGTTCAAAGAGAAGAGGGAGGAACTTCTTTCTGCTCCAGAATCATTCATGATGGACGGCTTTCATGTTCACAGCAGAATGACGGGCAGACTGAGACCTCTGTGGAGTCAGAGTGACAGTGGATGAGCTTCAGAGGAACATACTGTATTCACAAGTCCAAATGCAAATTACATTACTTCAGTGTTGACCTTTCTGCATTGGCTGCATTGTGAAGTGTGAATATTACATGTTAAGTACATTCCTAAATTGTTTATTTATTTTAGGTTTATTTAACAGGGACAATGCACACTAATAATACATATAAAAATGTAAAATGTGCCAGAATTAGCCAAAAGGCTATTTTACATCTGCTGTCCCTGGACCGATCGTACAATGTCACACCTAAAAAGATAAAAGGATTATAATAGTACATACAGGTTTAGCCCAATACAAGTAAAATTGACTATATATATCCATATAGTCACCCGGGACTCTCGGTTTCCCCCTGCACTGTCTGTTTACTACTTATTTTTAGATTAAATGATTCAACTAATACAATAAAAAAAAACTTCTTAAGTCTCACTTAAACTCCCTTGCTCTTCATAACTAATGATTTTGCTTAAAATATAGTTTATATATAATTAGGGATGCACCGAATCCAGATTTTTGGGTTTCGAATACCGAATCCACTGGTTAAAATTCTGCCGAATCTGAAACCAAAAACCGAATCCTACTCCCATCCTCAGTCCATTAACACAGTAAACACACTAATGAAGTCCTTCCTTTGCCGTACCTGAAGTTGCTGCATTTTGGCTGCTGTCTGTAGATTCCTTCATGCACAACCCGTATTCTTTCGGATGCTAATACGCAAATGTTTTAACAGTGGCGATGTCGTATATTGTTTATGGTCTTTGCCACCACGAGACAAATCAGCATTGCAAATTGAACATGTAGCTCGACTTGAATGACCTTCTTTTGACTGAAAGTACTGCCAAACAACACTTTTTCTGCTCATGAGTTCCATTTTCACTTTCTCATAGCCTACTGCATTGAACGGTCCACCTACGTAAACACCTTCTCGTAATCAAAGGCGGCGTCATTACGTTGACCAGCGTAGCGAGCGTAGTGCAAGCGTAGGGTTTGGTTCGGTGGGAAAAAAATCTAAGGTTCGGCAGAAACCGAACCCCGTCAAAAAGCCCAATATTCGGCCGAATCCAAATCCTGGATACGGTGCATTCCTATATACAATGCTTGAATAGTTCCTCACAACCCGTTCTCATTCCGAACTCGTAAAATAAGGACGTTTGGACAGTGGCTGTCAGCGTCTGATGTGACGAAAAAGGCGTCTTTCAGCGTGTTTGTGTAACGCACTGGGGAGAGCAGCAGTTAGAGAGGATTTAGCGAGTAGTATGTAAGGGCGAATTTCCGCGTATGGCGGTTGGTTGGGGTGGTGGATGGGTCAAACAAACATAGGACTTTCACCCAGGAGAGCGGGGTTCGCATCCCGCTTGTCACGCTTGCTATAGTCGCTTTTTATTTTCCTCCCGCGTGTCACAGAACCGTACACCCACCCACGACCCTTTCCTAAACATAACTGCGTCAAAAGGGACGGCAATAGTCCCGACCAAGCGCGTTTACTTATAGCGCTAAAGGAGACTTTTAGCGTCAATAAGAACGACAAAGGCACCTGACCAAGCGTCCATATTTTACGAGATGAGTGTGAGAACCTGTTGTTCCTCATTTTAGGAAATACACATTTTTGCATTATTGCTGAGAGTTAGATGAGAAGATAACTCACCACAAGCAAATAACTCTTCCCTAAAATGTCAAACTATTTCAGCAGCATCACTGCTGGGTGTGGTCAGAAGGGTTCTGTTACACCTGTAACAACAGCCAATGGTGATGATGACAAGGCGTACTGACACACCCTGGAGGTTAAACCACTGAAGATCAGCTGGTGTTCAGTTACTCTTTAATTGCTTTTATTCCGAAGCACTTTGTAACTTTTGTTTAGAACATTTCTATGTAGATAGATAGTTCATACCTGTCCCTGTGTCCTTTGTTTCACTTATAACGACTTAATTGACTGCCCATTGATCTCTGTCAGCCCTGTGACGAAGTTGCAAACTGTCAAGCTTTTCTGTCTGCCTTCAACCAGGAGTATGCTGGGATAGGATTCTGAAAAGCGGATAGAGAAAATGAATCAATGATTGAATGAGCTGGCATTCAATCAGTGTGCTCGATGTAATAAAAAATCTCACTTTGAAATGTAATATTGTTTCAATCCTTTGTTGGCTTGTGATGCCAGCTGGCTCCTGTCACAACCTAATGTGTCCATCGTCTGAACAGGAAGCTAAAGTAGTCTAGAAAATACATAAATATGATCTTGCAGGCAGACTTACATAAAAAAAAAACTGTGACAAACTAAAAAGACAACAAAACAACATGACAATATAAACTCTCCCATCATCTTTTTATAACATCACCTGGTTCTTTTAAACCTTTGCCATTCTACCCAATCTCTCCATGTGTCTTGAACACATAAACAACCTCACAACGGTGTCCCCTATAACCCCCCTTCCAAGACCCTGGGGCCCAATAAGCAGCCATCTGCAGACAACCTCTTCCACCACGCTCCAGCAAACAGGCAGGGAGTGTTTGAATGTGTGTGTGTGTTTGAGAGAGGGAGGTGGATGTAGTTCAAGGGCACGAGTCAAGCTTGAGTCCAGGGAATATCCACCAGCTTCCCCTCCCCTTTTGTGCACCAGGGAGGCACTAGAACCCATCCGGAGTGTCCCCCTGAACACTCACACCTACAGTAGAGTGTATCTATTACTGCACACTAGCTCTTCAGTTTTGATTTTGACCCTCTGCTGCTAGCTGCAGCCTCAGCCTTCCTGCCCGTGGCCCTGGCCAACTCTCAGCTTTGGCGTGGGTGGTTAGGTGGGGCGACGGGGGGGATTTGGGGGCACTGAAGCTGTCTTCTAGTGCTCTTGTAGCCTTGCCTGCTCATCCATCCTAGCCTGCCAGCCCACAGATCGATAGCTTTGCTCTCTTAATCAGGTCTCTGGTGACTGTGGGCGGACAAGTGTGTATATGTGTGTGTGTGTGTGTGTGTGTGTGTGTGTGTGTGTGTGTGTGTGTAGACAGGAGCTTGTATTGGCTGGGGGTTGCCCTTGTGTTTCTTTCCATCTTCAGTTCTGTGACTATTCATCATGACTATTTAGCTCAACTGAATTTTAGTACCTTTCTTCTGTTTCTCCAAATCCTTTGCATGTACAGTAACTTGTTCAAAACCCTACGCTGACTTTCTTCTACATTTCTGTCTTCTTTTAAATTCCTCGAGCCAGCTCGTTTAGGCTCCAATTTCTCTGACTGTCCTGCTTTATGTTTTTTCACCCCTCTGTGCCTTTTATGTCAACTCTTCACGCATTCTCTGCCTATTCTGGCAGCACGCCAGTGCTCATTCAAAAGGAGTCCTCAGAGTCACGTTGGTCCCGGTGCTGCTGCAATCTGTTTTGACTTGTGATGAAGACAGAAGAGGTGAAGTATTGGAGAAATGGAGATGAGAAAGGATGAGAGGTGAGAAGAGCGAGCAGAGCGAGAGGGTTAGTCAGATGGAGTGCGGGGCATCCAGCTGTGGTGTTGTGCCTTGCTAGAGAATCCGCCATCAGGCTCTCTTCACACCTGTGTAACCACAGCTGCACGCACGCACGCACGCACGCACGCAAGCGCACACACACAGAAAAAACAAGTGTGACAACACTGCTTCATGCAAAAGTACTTTATAAAACTTTTTAATTTTCAGATAAACATTATCTGTTATTTCAAGTGCACCAGTGTGTGTACAATGCCAAGGACCTCATATTAACAGTGTTTTCTCACTGATCGCCACATTGTTATTTTGTTTAGTGCAGGTGTAACTGACCATGATTCTAGACACCATCACTCAACCACCAAAAGTAATATTGTATTCTTTGATCACACAATTTTCACAAACAAAACATCAGATACCAGTTTGTATGAGTGCTCAAATCACTTTCACCAATAGGTATTGCTGTGTTTAAGTATTTGTGTACTATATATTAATCTTTATAGTACACTGTTTTTGCAGTTAGTATACAAGAAATCAACAAACTGCACCAAAAGCCAGTTAAAAATAACTTTTTTGATCATACTTTTGTCATGTTTCATACAAAAGTACATACTCTAAACCAGCTTATAATTCATAATCATAATTAAAATATAACAGTATTGTATTATGGAACTGGGGCACTACTACAACTGCAAACCCTAAAAAAGTGGGTCATATTAGGTTGCATACCAATTAACAGTACTTAGAAGATTTCTATGGATATGGATAATTTCTAAGACAGCGTCTTAGAAATTATATGTCTGTCACATCCATGTTGGTTAGTTTAAAGTGCCCATATTAGGAAAAAAACACTTTTTCTGGGATTTGGGGTGTTCTTTTGTGTCTCTGGTGCTTCCACACACATACAAACTTCCAAAAATCCATCCATGCTGTTTAGAGTGAGATACGGTTTCTGAATGTGTCCTGCCTTCAGTCTCCGGGTGAGCTGTTCAAAATCGACACGGCTTGTGACGTCACAAGCCGAAACGAGCTGGCTAACCGCAACCATTAGCTCGTAGCATTAGTGTTAGCATGCTAACGCAAGCATGCTAACTCGTTCTCAATAGCAAAGCACTGCTACAACACACACAAGTTCACCATAATCTACAAAAGAACTACTTCCATGTGCGCCCTCATTTAGAAGTCCCCCAGCTAATCCTGCCTTGTAACTGACCGAAGTTGTAGAAACAGCCTTTCTTTTACTGTCTATGGAGCTAGCTAGCTGACATGATCTACACCTGAGCTACTGGGCATGTGCGAGTGCAATCAAAGATAGTACAGAAGAAGAAGAAGAAGAAGAAAAGAGGTCTCACTCTGTAGCTAAAACAGAGACCAGGTGAAAAGAGGATCTGCAGCAGTGAGAGAGAGCACTGCAGTACAACAAAAATATGGTGTTTTTTGAAAATTAAACCATGTAAACCTATTCTGGTACAACATTAAAATACAATGAACCTGAAAATGAGCATAGTATGGGTGCTTTAAATTCTAAGCACTTTTTTATTAATGCAACTTCAAATAATTTTGACGTTTTCTTAATAAACTCAGTTGCAATTTGGACACACATTTTGTGTCCTCTTGTCGTAGTTCTGTTTCATTTTGCCTCAATAAATTACATATCAAGTAACGATTTCCAGACCTCTCTTACACCGTAACTGGTTAACAACGCTTGGCATAATTGGCATTCAACGTAATAGAATTACCTTTGTTGCAGTGCTCATAGTTGTGATTAAGTTAGAGGTTAAGTCATTTTCCATGAGGTGATTTTCCATTAATTTGTATTTCCTCTGTACAGTTGTCTGTGAGGTTTATCCAGGAGGACCAGATGGGGACAGCCAGGACATCTGAAGTTCTTTAACCAGGAAACTGTATGTTGTCATATATATCGAGGGGGTCCAGTCATGGGAAGAAGTGTCGCAGGAGGTCCTTCTTGTTGACCTTACCCATCTGATTCCTTGGCATCTCCTCCACCAGCACCAGGCCTGTGGGGATGGTGTAGGGCACCATGTGCTCCCTGCAATAAACACTGACGTTAATACAGTGAAGACTGTTTACTGCCGAAAGGAAGATAAACACAGACAGGCATGCACAAAAAACACACAACCCTGATCAATGTGCACATATGGATGGGAATATGCACACGCACACATATTCAACAATGGAAAAAAACAAAACAACAATTGCAAAACAAAGACTAGCCCTGTGGCAGAGAAGTCGAGATAAGAAAAGATATGTCCTTCATACACTCTGCAGCTCTCCTCCCTAATATCCCCAATTCGCCTTCCAGACACAGACAATTCCCTTCATACAAAACAATATAATCGCTGTGAGATGAAACAAAACAAAAAAAAAAACAAATAATAAAAGGAAAAACAGAAGGCTGGGATAATTAAAAGTGTTTTATTTTTTTCGGTTTTGAGTGCACGGTTGTTACGTCAAGTCTTGAAGCCTGGAGCTTTTCTATTATCTTCTAACCTAGTTTGTTTGTTTGTTTGTGCCTGATTGTGTGTGCGTTTGTGTGTGTTCCTGTGTGCATGCTTGTGGTGCGAGCGAGCATAATGACTCATACTGCTGCCATCAAACAACTCCTTTCAGCAGATGTCTCCGTCTCTTTGACTCAGTGAGTATAGTGTGAGTGAGTATATGTGCATACATACACATCTCTATAATGGGGCTTGCTCGTGTCACCAATTTCTCCAGGGCAGTGTGTTGGTGTGTGTGTGTGTGTGTGTGTGTTTAAGGCAGTGTGGGGTGCAGAGGGTGTGATAGAGATTCAGACTGACAGCTGAAGCCAGGGCACTGAAGAGTG